>NC_090266.1:109150309-109207809 GCF_040414725.1 Anabrus simplex | reverse complement strand
TTCCTGGTGGGGGGGGGAAGGAGGCCGGGCATAGAGCTAACCACTCCACCCCATCAAGTGCCGAGGTTATGGATGGTGGAAACCTTTACTTTCCACCCCTCACAGGGCCTTCATGGCCTGTACGGAGATGACTTTGCTTTGCTTATTTGGTGGGGTCATGGATCCGAACAATTTGTACACATGGACTTGGCCCTGTTTTACGAACGGCTGCTCTTCTTGATACCAACTCAAACCAATGGATGTATTTACTTTGGCAAGTTTCTGAGGTAGTTGGTAGCGTGGTGTGTTTTTAATAATAATACAAATGGCCTTACAAAGGGAGTAACATCTAATAAATATAGTTAAACCTGTCCAAATCGGACACTGGATAACATGGAATCCTGTCTATTACGGAATATTTTCTTGAGCCCGACGAAAATCATATGTATTACATGTAATTTTTTCTGAATAAAACGGAAACTGCTCAACGTGGAAATGGAAATTGTTTATGCGTTTTCAAAACGGTATTCAGGTTTTTAACAGGCTATCCTGAGGTAAATTTTATGTTGAAACAGTGTGTAGTTTCAAGCAACTCACAACAGTAGGCCGCGGAGGTAAACACAACCTTCCTTCGTTCGAGGGCGACAATCGCGGCAAGAGCCTCCGTTTTATTGCATTGTTTACAGAAGAGCAGTCTGGCTTTCCAGTCCCTCTAAGTGGTTGAGTGAGTACGGTTATTCTAGTGCAAGATGGCTCGTAAAAATATGGTGCTGTCACTACGCGACAAAGTCAAAGTGATAGAAATGAAGGAAAAAGAACAATGAAGTGTTCGGGATATGATGTTACAGTTTCATTGCTGTAAAACACAGGTGTATGACACTTTGAAAAACAAAGCCCGCATAATAAGCGAGTGGCTGGGTTGGGGGGGTAATAATGGTGACATGAAAAGGAAGCAGAAACTAATAGGCTATGAAGAAATTAATAAGCTGCTGTGGGAGTGGTTTTTTTAATGCTCGTTCGAAGAAAATGCCTATTTCTGGACCTATTCTTGAAAGCCAAGCCAATGAACTTGCCAAAAAAATTGAATAAGCCAGAATACAAGGCTTCAAATGGTTGGCACAAAACTTTAGATATAGGCATATCTTTTGGAATCAGGTGTGTGGGGAAGCAAGCGATGTTAACCTTACTGTTGTTAGGGAGTGGCAGGAAAATTTTACAACATTATTGGACGGGTTTCTTCCAAACGACGTCTACAACGGAGACGAAACGGGTTTGTTCTATGGGCGTTTCCTTCAAAGTCGCCCTCGTTGCACGGGGAAAAATGTGTAGGCGGCAAAATGTCTAAATAACAGTTGACTGTTTTTCTTTGCGGGAATATGGCGGGACAACTTGAAAAACTTTTGGCGATAGGAAAATCAGCTAAGCCACGGTGCTTCGTATATCTAGATCCGCGAAATCTTCCACTCGTATGGAGAGCAAACAAAAAGGCATGGATGACTGCTGCTGCACTGATGGAGGAATGGCTCAGTAGTTTCAATGCCAAAATGAAGAAAGAACATCGTAATATGTTGCTATTCCTTGACAATGCTACATGCCATTCACACATTAAATTGCCCAACGTAACATTAGCATGGTTTCCACCGAACACTACAAGTATCACTCAGCCCATGGACCAAGGTGTTATCTACACCTTCAAAAGTCACTATAGGAGACTAGTTCTGAAGGCAATAGCTGCGAAGGTGGAGGGGGCAGCTAGTGCCAGTGACATGGCAAAATCTATTTCTGTGCTGGATTCTGTGAACTGGATCCGTGTGGCAGTACAGACAATAAAGCAAGAAACTGTCACAAAATGCTTCAGGAAGGCTAATTTTCTTCCCAGCACTGGAGATAACGAACTCTTGGACGAAGTGGAAGACAAGGTGAAGGCCATATCATTCACGTATTCATCTGGAAACTTTGACATGGATGCTGCCCAATACACCAACGACGATTCTGATGTGTCGCTGATTTTGCGACAGAAATCATTGGTTAGAGACTCGAGGAAAAAGCGGGACAAAATGATGATGAAAGTAACGAGGAAGAGGAGGCAGAAGTTGATGACGACTCTCCAGAAATCTATAACTTTAGCGAAGCTCTCGCGCACGTAAGTGGTCTTCAAACATTCGCTGCCAAACGGAATTTTCCTGAACTATACGAATATTTATGCCGGGTTAAACAATCCGTCGAGAAAAATTCAATCCAGCGCAACCCCAAGCAGGTGAAGATATCTGACCTTTGGAGCTCCAACAGCAAGACATAAATTTGTGTGTATTGTCAATTAGTTTTGTAGTAGCCTTAGAGTGTTCATTTTTAATTTAATGTAGTTATTAAACTTTTAGTGTTTTATGTGTTTACAAAATTTTTAACGTGAATTGGAATTACATCAAGATCCACTGATGTATAAGACACTGGAGACTATTTATAATGTAAGTACAGTTGCCTAGTGTGGAAGTTTTCACATAATGTATAGCATACCTTTCAGTTTTAAAACTTGTCAAATAATGACAGGGTATAACAAACAATGTCACATTACATACTGTATTTGATTTACAAGAATAATACGGAAACCCGTCCAAATAGAAAAGAATGTTGGAACCCGACCACTTCCGTCTTGAAAAGGTTTCAATGTAGTTCTTTAATTACAATTTGCTTTACGTCGCACCGACACAGGGAGGTCTTATGGCGACGATGGGACAGGAAAGGACTAGGGATGGGAAGGAAGCAGCCCCAGCATTTGCCTGGTGTCAAAATTGGAAACCGCGGAAAACAATCTTCAGGGCTGCCGACAGTGTGGTACGAACCCACTATTTCCCGGATGCGAGCTAACAGCTGTGCTCTCATAACCGCACGGCCAACTCGCCCGGTTTGTCCCAATGGGAGAGACACTTATGTTGGGAACATTTATGATGATGAAACAATTTCTGATATGTCTTATTATTATTATTATTATTATTATTATTATTATTATTATTATTATTATTATTATTATTATTATTATTATTATTATTATTATTATTTATCTGTTTATCCACCAGGGTCGGTTTTCCCCTCGGACTCAGCGAGGGATCCCACCTCTACCGCCGCAAGGGCAGTGTCCTGAAGCTTCAGACTCTGGGTCGGGGATACAACTGGGGAGGATGAACAGTACCACGCCCAGGCGGCCTCACCTGCTATGCTGAACACGGGCCTTGCGGGGGATGGGAAGATTGGAAAGGATAGACAAGGAAGAGGGAAGGAAGCGGTCGTGGCCTTAAGTTAGGTACCATCCCGGCATTTGCCTTGTGTGAAAATGGGATACGACGTAAAACCATCTTCAGGGCTGCTGACAGTGGGATTCGAATCCACTATCTCCCGGATGCAAGCTCATAGCCGCGAGCCCCTAACCGCACGGGCAACTCGCCCGGTTTCAACTATTTTAATCACGAACGAAACCTAACACCACAATCTTCAGTTAAAATAACATTTCCGTCAATAATGTTTAAACTGGTAGCATTGGAAATCGGATTGCAACTGGCGACTGACGAGAAATTGAAATCAACACAAACCATTCATGGGTAAAGGTCTGTTTGTATATTTTCACCGGGCGAGTTGGCCGTGCTGTTAGGAGCGCGCAGCTGTGAGCTCGCATCCGGGAGATAGCGGGTTCGAACCCCACTGTCGGCAGCCCCAAGGATGGTTTTCCGTGGTTTCCCATTTTCACACCAGGCAAATGCTGGGGCTGTGCCTTAATTAAGGCCACGGCCGCTTCCTTACCTTTCCTAGGCCTTCTCCTGTCCCATCGTCGCCATAAAATCTATCTGTGTCGGTGCGACGTAAAACAAATAGCAAAAAATATATCTCTTCACTATGATATTCTTTCCAGAACGTGAATTATTAGAAACTTGTGAATGCATATACATGTCAATATAACTAACCTCCTTACACTTATTCAACTTCATTAGTGTCTTCAGATTCAGGAATCAAGCTGAGACAGAACTGGTGATGGACAGGTGGGAAATAGTCCAGGAGTTTCAACACCTCTTCAGTCTGTATTCCTTTATATTTCGCACAGTAGTGAGCCGTATTCTGACGGCCCATAAGAGACAATCAGATATATATTTGCCATAATAAAAATTATATTGAAATGGATTTCAGTCAGACAGTGGAAAAGTAGCAGATTGCAGAACAGTTGAGACCGGAAGTCCATGGAGACATAAAGTCGCTGTATGTTGCGCGATGCTTGCCTTCCACCATGGGTAAGGTTCTGCGTTACCAGAAGTTAGCACTTCTCGGTACGTGTAGAATTCGTTGGCTATGAGGAGCATTCAGCCAATTAGGAAGCGAGGGTCTGGCTAATATGAATTCTGGACCGCGTGGAATTAAAATCCCAGGTTGACCAACGTCGATATCTGCGTGAATAGTACACCGTTATAGAGGAGTCAGTTTAGTTAGTTGATGGATTTCCACAGGTCTGAAAGTGAGAATTAATAAGGAATACGCTATAGCAATTATCTGAGCCATTACTAAGCCATCAGGAGTGTGTTTAATGTTAATTTAATTAATATAAAAGTCATTGTGAATAACAAGCACGCTGATTTGTTGATTCTTTGAACATACGGGAATCCCATAGCTACAACGGCGTTGGCTATGCTTCTTAAGCATCCTACTCATTTTGGGAGCGTCATTCTGATTGTGTGAATCACCGTGAACATCGTTCTATACTGCTCTTATATCTGTGCGCGAATGTTGCCACGTGGGTAGACATCTAACAGTGTAAGGTCTTTTCGACCAAAAAAACAGTGCATTTAATTGTGAAGAGTGCTAAGTAGACAGGTGCAGTGATAAATTGCCAATTGTATTATGCCGCAAAGTTTTCCTCTAAAGTAATAGACGGTGATATCAGCCGCACACTGGTGACTGAAGGAGAGACGCTCAAAAGCATGGTATTTTCCGGTCGGTCGTGTATCGCGAAGGACTTTCGTACCGAACCGCGAGCCGCTCTAACTAACTGTATTAAACCCTAGACATTTGTGCTCTGCATTTTAAGTGTGTTTGTTCTGTCAGATTAATGTAGGCTTAATTCACAGCTGACAAGGTTTTATCCGGCACGTGCACATAGAACGGTGAAGAGGTATTTACTTGAAGTATTCTGTGTTGCAGTGTACAGAAACTTTCATCAAGAAGATGGCACCACCCTTAGAAGAAAGAAGATTGTTTCCATGTGTTAAATACGTGCTGAAAATGGAGTAACACAATACCGGAGCGGGGATGTGAGCCGCTGCCGATGTCCAGGGAGTTGCCAAAGATAAGACGCATGATTTTAAATTAAATGGCATGTTATATGAATTGTGATTAATACTAGTGAAGCTTAGTTTAGGGATTTTCTTTAATATAATTTTTGCCGGACGGCATGTGTTTATTTTGCATTTGTGATGCTGTAAATATGGATAGGAGGGAATTGCATGAGTTGTCTACTTTTCTTTTACTTTACGATTAGTTAGATGGGATACTGAGGGAAATGTTAGGATTTATTTTGTTTTTGTATCTTTATGCTTGTTACTTAGTTTAGGATTATTCCGATAATTGCCAAGAATGCCCACTTTCCGAGTTAAACACTTGCGGCGTTGAGAGTAAATTCCATTTTTTCCATTTAGAAAGATTAGTAATAGATAGGTTGTATGGCGCATGTTGTTTCAGGAGCTGTGACACGCGACGAGCTGTATTGCAACGTTGACTAGAAAAGTATTATTTCAATGTGGGTTGGAAACTTTTTCGTACAATGATGTGGGAGGGAATCGAACCCTCATTTATAATGAGAAAGGCTGATGAGATCGTAAGATATACAAGATAATTTAATGCATGCTGATCTATGAAGTTGATTATGTAGGCCGATTGCATGCCTGATGAAGTGATAATAATTGTGTGCAGTGAGAATAGTCCTGCAAATGTATTCTGAGAGATTATTGAGAATCAGAATTGACGGGAAATTAATGTCCGGCCAGTGAATCTGATGTGTGTGTTGAATTATAAAAGCATGCTAGTAAGAAGTACGACTGTGTATGTGAATTTCCGAGGAAATCAAACTATAATAATCGTTACAATAATAATAATCATAATAATAATAATGATAATGCAAATAAATAATAATACAGAGGAGTGCTTGTAACGGGATTTGAACCGTTACAATTCGCTTCCCTCATAAATAAATCGGTATACAACAATGAATCGATTGATTTATGAACGACTAATATAACCCTGAAATTGACACAAACACTTTTAAATTTTACAACATTACTTTTTTAATACAACTTATCAATACATTTTATAAAATATCACTTACATGAGAACGTTTCTCGCACATTGTTATAATAAAAGACCGTTATCGTCCCGTTCTCTCTTTCTCATACAATTCAAAACAATACCTGCACTTATTTTTCCATGTACTGGAGTTCAGTGTACCAAAACGACACTTGATTCACATAATAATTCACAGAAGTTACAGTTATTTTACCAGCTTCTTACAAGAATAAATCATCTTACTAATATCTCAACAAATCTCATGTGACGTACGTATTAAATTTCAGATGTTATAAGTACCGACAATAATCCCTTCCTGATCTTGTAAGGAATATGCACACTCCGCGATATGGTTCACAATCGTGAAATACCCCTGATACAATAGGAAGAATTTAGATATATTTCCTGCCTTGGCTGATGATGGAAATGGAACCCTGAGTAGCACTTTGTCACCCAAACTGAATTCGTCCAATTTTGCACTTTTTAACTTACATATCTTAATAGATCACTTCTTACGTCTAATTTACTACTACCATTAATTACTTTATTTTTTTTTGCTAGGGGCTTTACGTCGCACCGACACAGAGAGGTCTTATGGCGACGATGGGATAGGAAAGGCCTAGGAGTTGGAAGGAAGCGGCCGTGGCCTTAATTAAGGTACAGCCCCAGCATTTGCCTGGTGTGAAAATGGGAAACCACGGAAAACCATTTTCAGGGCTGCCGATAGTGGGATTCGAACCTACTATCTCCCGGATGCAAGCTCACAGCCGCGCACCTCTACTTTATTACCTATGACAACGTCATTACTTAAAACATTACTTAGGTCGCAATCACACTGTTCTCTTAAATCTACTTTCACTACACAATTATTTATATTACTTACCTGTTCAACTTCTAACTTCGGCCTGTCCACGTGACCTACTTTATCCGATCCCCTGAGAGTTTGAAGTACTATGGCTCGGTAACGACTCCTGGATTCCATTCAGATTCGGGCTATCATTATCTCTCTGAAAACTGAAATTCTCACCCCTCCCACCTTCGGATTGCCCCTGGTAAATCTGCTGACCCCTATCACCATTGAAATTTCTATTAGTCCTCTGATGCTTGTTTGACATGATTCCACCTGCCTCTACTTCTCTATTCTTACCAAACATAATACGTTCATTCTCGCAAAATTGTGCATATTCTACCCAAAACTTGTCAATGAACTTCTCTTTAAATTCTCCTAAATTCAACATATTATTACGGTACACTTGGAACCATATTTTACTTTCACCGATAACAACATTCGACAAGATCTCCAACACGAATTCTCATTCAATAATATTATTCCTCAACTTATTTGCAAACCTTCTCTCAACTAGTTTTACGAACTCCATAGTATTGAGCTGTCTTCCATAAAACTTAGGTAAATCTTGGTCCCTACTGAACAAACCACTCGTTACTGCCACTTCTCTTGCCGTCTGACATCTAATTTCTTGCCGTCGCACTCCGGCAATTCAAAAGTTTCTCTTACGCTACTCTCTCAGCATTCTCTTTCATTATTCTCAATTCTTCCTGTAATTTTTCTTCTTTCTCTGTCGCCTCTTGTGACAAAGTTTCCTCTTCGTTCCATAGTTCACTGACCGCCCCAAGCCTTCTTTCAATCTGTTCGACTTTACTAACATGTTCCCCCGTATCTCGCCCAACTGTATTGTGAATCTTGTCCAATCTTTCCTCGACCATTTCATGAATATCTTCCCGATTACTAGAAATCTTATTACTTAACGGTACGATATTGTTACTGTTCTCTGTACATATTCCATTGACTTGCTCGGTCTGAGTGTGAAAATTGCTCGGATTCAATGTCATTTCACCTCCCATTTCAGCACAATTTTCAACACTTATTTTCTAACTTAGATGTTTGATCAGTTACCTCTAATGTCTTAGTGTTTATTTTACTATTTAGAGATTCACTTAACCTATCTATATTATTATTGATCGCACTGTTAAACTTACTAAACACTTCTTCCAGTTTGCTACTTAGAGAGTTAATCTGTTTATTAAAATTTTCGTTTCTACTATCAATATGTTTATTAAAATTTTCGTTACTACTAATAATTAATTCTTTCATGTGTCTGTTCCTATTTTCGTTCCTATCAATCACGTGTTCCCTTCTGGACATCAGCAAATTAAGAAGTTGATTCTTTCCCCCCGCGACTCACTTTTGAGTTTCAGCGTGTTTCCCAATTTCTGCACTTTCCTGAATTACCTTTGAACCTTCCATCGTGTTCACCAGCTCCCTACTCTCAACCTCACCTTGGATGTCCGTAGAAGCAATAGCCTCTACGTCACGTGACTTGCTATTATCTTCCTTGACCATCTTTGGTTCTCTTGTAACAGTACGCGACCTGATATTGATTTCCCTTTTCAAATCCCTTGATATGCCCCCAATATACAAATATGTAACACAAAGTTACACTCCTCACATTAACACTAGAACGGCCGCAGCGGTCAATTTGACCGAAGGGGAACTTTAATACTTTGCCATGTCCATGATTTTTATTCCTATGATCGGAGGTTTACGAAATGCTCATGTGGTGAGCTGTTCTTCTCGTTAACGTTTTATTTAGACTGAAAACTTCAAGCAGTGGCGTAAAAATCATCGACCTACCTAGAACGGCCGGAGCGGTCAAACTGACCGGGAATATTTTATAGATCGATGGATTCGTGTTTGAGCTACGATATTGTTATAGAATAATACAGATTTATACACAATAATGGAGCACTGCACTTTGTTAGAACTGTACAAATAAATAAGTCCGTTACGACAATGGTCTTGATCCTGTTCAAGATAAACACTTCCAAACCATTCTTTTCGCGCACTGGTGGTTGTGTACTGGGAGTAGTATGTCTCGCCGTTCACGTGGGCTCAGTGAGCAGGAGATACTCCGTAGACTGCAAAATATTGCAGAAAATGAGTCTGGTCCTGAAGAATCCGATGATTCAGCAGACAGTGGTGATCTGGAATACATTCCACGTACAGTTCACAGTGATTCCGAGAGTGAAAGTGCGGATAGTGATGATGGCATGGAGTGTGATAATGAATGAAATTTATGCACCCCAAAATACAGGAAAATCAGGTTAGTAAAAATCATGATGTAATATGACGTGATTTATTGTTAGTGCACTTATATGATTATTTTGTTCTAGGTGTAGGGTTTCACATACGGCTTTCGTTGTTCTGTTAGTTATAGAACCTTACTTTCAGTAATATGAGGGAATTATCAAATTGCTAAAATAGTTCTTTCCCTTTTTCCAGTTGAAAGTGCACTTCAGCAGTTGTCAGCTCTTCCTGAAGCTAATAGTGCACTCCCTGTGAACAATGTCAACAATCAGTTGATTGCGCGTGATGGTTTATCATGGGATGTTATTGAAGTTGGTGCTTCTTCAACATCAAAACGTAAGATTACAATTCCGTAGGCTTAGGTGTTCACATTCTTCCCAAAATCAACCTGTGGTATGCTCTCATTCAGAACAAGTTCTAAATTATTCGAGCTCCACGTTGAGGTGACACTTTGTGGTTGGCTCATAAAATGAAACAGAATTAAAATATTCACGAAATAAAATACTCAATCGCCGGACTATGTAGTTTCACTTAGTACTTACCTGATTACTTACACATACAATTGTTGATGGGTGCCAGCTACAAATAAATGTAACGATAATAGAATGAGAATCTTGAATATCTCTAGGGTGTAGGGTAATAAACTTACGTTGACATCGTCGCTTTGTTACTCAACTAAATTTTGAGGTTATCTGACCTACCATTGAAATAAAACAGTGAATTGCGTTTACTAAACAAAATATATTATTTAAATTTATAATTTAAATGGCGAGATTTGCTGCGATAATCGAGATGATAATATAAAACTCTGAATAACAATTGAAATAAACTCTAGGCATTAAGTTTGAAATTTAAATATTGTACAAGAAATTTATCCCTCACCGTTTCACTTAACAGTACCTTGAACACTTTCAGTGTTATTACGACGTATTCCTTTGAGTTGGTATCGGGTATAGGTATCTCAAACCTTATTTGGTGAAGTATCCTCTTAGTTTCTCAAACGAGATATAGCATGCCTTGAAAATATAATCACACTTCACAATCAACTTTACAGTTAATTCATTGATAACTGTTAGTCTGCATTAGGACGACTCAATATTCGGCTGTCACCGAACTGACAGAAGAACTCGACCGAACAGATATTCGAAACACACTCCAAACATTTAATTCATCTGGTCACTGACGACTACGTATCCATGTCACTGTTCTATCTTCAACTGACTGACTGACTGACCAACTGTGGCCTCGCTCTCCAAATGACTATCCATCGACCAAGGCTCCATCCATCTGACTAACTCCAACATTTCATCGTTCGAGGCTGTCCTTCCAACTAACTCGCCGCTATAGGATCCTGCTCCTAATATAGACACTATTTGTCACATGGTATAACACCCACGTCACAGTTAAATCAGTCCATGATGTCACTCCCTCCCAGTTCCAAAGTATTATAAATTTTGTTGAAATAGCCTCAGGCAGAGTAGGAATTCCCTAAATTGTTTCATACTTCTATATGCATACAGTGACACAGCGATGACTCGACAGTTACTGTAGTAGTATTGCACCATACGTTGTAACGTCTTAAAGTTTCACAAAATATATCCATACCTGATATTAGGCAACAAATCTCACTCTACATTATTGTTATGCTTACATACACACACACACATATATATATACATAATAAATTAAATACCATGAAGCAAGCGATAATTAATACGCAGCGAAATAATCAGATTATAGAATTGAATCAAACAATAATAATAGTTACAGTAATAATAATAATAATAATAATAATAATAATAATAATAATAATAATAATAATAATAATAATAATAATAATAATAATAATAATAATAACAATAACAATAATAACACAAATAAAATAATAATAATAATAATAATAATAATAATAATAATAATAATAATAATAATAATAATAATAATAATAATAATAATAATAATAATAACAATAACAATAATAACACAAATAAAATAATAGTACAGAGGAATGCTTATAACGGGATTTGAACAGTTACAGTACCTAACAGTTAATATTAGGAAAGACCTTCACTGGGGTAATCACATAAATAGGATTGTAAATAAAGGGTTCAGATTTCTGCACATGGTTATGAGGGTACTTAGGGGTTGTAGTAAGGATGTAAAGAAGATTCTCTGGTAAGACCCCAACTAGAGTATAGTTCCAGTGTATGATGCCCTCACCACGATTACTTGATTCAAGAACTGGAAAAAATCCAAAGAAAGCAGCTCGACTTGTTCTGGGCGATTACCGACAAAAGAGTAGCGTTACGCGAATGTTGCAAAGTTTGGACTGGGAAGACCTGGGGGAAAGGAGACGAGCTGCTCGACTATGTGGTATGTTCCGAGCTGTCAGTGGGGAGATGGCGTGGAATGACATTAGCAGACGAATAAGTTTGAGTGGTGTATATACAAGTAGGAAAGATCACAATATGAAGATAAAGTGAGTTCGAATTCAATAGAATGAGTATTGGGGCAAATATTCGTTTATAGGTATGGGAGTTAGGGATTGGAATAATTTGCCAAGGGAGATGTTCAATAAATTACCAATTTGTTTGCAATAATTTAAGAAAAGCCTAGGAAAACAACAGATAGGGAATTTGCCACCTTCGCGACTGTCCTACATGCAGATCAGTATTGATTGATTGATTGATTGATTGATTGATTGATTGATTGATTGATTGATTGATTGATTGATTGATTGATTGATTGATTGATTGATTGATTGATTGATTGATTGATTGATTGATTGATTGAAAAAAGGAAGGGGTATTAAAGAATAATTAAGGAAAAGAAAAACAACTGCATAGAAGAACACGCAAACAAATAAGTGGAAGAAGTGTGGTGTGGTGTGGTGTGGTGTGGTGTGGTGTGGTGTGGTGTGGTGTGGTGTGGTGTGGTGTGGTGTGGTGTGGTGTGGTGTGGTGTGGTGTGGTGTGTGTATTGGGAAAAACTCACTCAGCCGAAGTCAGACGAATTAAGTCAGACGCGGCTAAAATACCCGATCCGGCCAAGTATCGAACCCGGGACCCTCTGAACTGAAGTCTGTGCCGCTGACCATTCATTCATTGTGCCAGAATAATGTTATTTATGGACAAAATCAATCTAAATAAGTTCAGATTGTTTGAACACTGCTCCGGTTTTCTGTCCTAAAAGATCTACTGTTTCTAATAATGGCTTATAATACGTTTTCTCTGCAAGTGCAGTTGTACGGATGGTCCTCAATATATTGCTATCAGTAGAAGTGGACATGTAAGAAATGGAGTGCCTCACTGCCATCCACCTGAAAAGCGAAGGTAATTGAACCGGTCAGCGCAGAATGACGTTCACTGAAACAGAATTCCGTCGTCTTCATTCACTCACGCTTCAATGAATCCAACGGATCAAGAAGTGATAAAACAGACTCTAACGTGTCCCCTTTGGTAAGAAATCAAGCGTGGATGTTGGACATTGTTAGCAGAGTGGGTTCTTGGGCAGGAAATGCATGGACTCATGCGTATTTAAATATTCCACAAGGTTCTTTTTTTATATCCTGAAACATTAAGCTCAAGCCATGAGGGTCATCAACAATGAAAATGATGCTGTATGTATCACACGATGCATACACTGAAGAGAACTGGTGCCAGTACAGCACAAAACACGAGTGTTACCAACTCTCCCCGTAGTAATAAGAGGAGATTATTTCATCACGAAAAACATCAGATTTCATTAAAATTTACAACACAGTATTTAAATATCCACTTAATATTAGAATATTAAACCGGTTTCTCATGTAGATTCTTATTCCTGTCAAGTTATTCAGCTCGCAAAAAATATATAATTAACTCTGATGGGGAAATAATATAGGTTCTATGTTTAAACCCGGCCCCGCGGTGTAGGGGTAACGAGCCTGTTTCTTACACGGACCAATCGAACCCGGGACCCTATGAACCGAAGGCCTCAACGCAAATTCACCCAATCAGTCGAACGGGTTCTATAATTGAATATTTTCCCAAATTTTTCCTCTTGAATTCCAGCTTTATTATTTCATTATTATTATTCATATTATGATTCATATTCATATTATGATCTTCCCTACTTTTAAAAGCTCCACTCAAGCTTATTCTTCTACTAATATCATTCCACGCCATCTCTCCACTGACAGCTCGAAATATACCACTTAGTCGAACATCTCGTCTCCTTATTCCAAAGTTATCCCAGCCCAATATTTGCAAAATTTTCGGAATAGTATTCCATTGTCGGAAATCTCGCACAAACATAGCTTGCTGCTTTCCATTGGATCATTTCCAGTTCTCGTATCAAGAAGGCCCATACACGGAAACCATGCTCTAAATTGCGGTCTTACCAGAGACATACACGTCCTTTACATACTCACTTCAACCCCTAAATACCATCATAATCACGTGAGTAGATCTGTGGTACCAACCCAGCAGGGGTAGTGAGATTTTTGATGGCCATAAAACTGCTCACTTGGAACTCCTTGCCGTATGATGACATGTAAAGCTTCTCCGAAGACACATTTGGTGTTTACCCAGTGAAATTCATTTAAACTCAAGGATAGATCACCCAGTAGCGTTTTGGTTCATCATCCATCTAGTACAGGAACACTCAAGAATGTAATTGACTCCAAGCCGACTAAATGGTAATTCACCCAACGAGAATCACATTTTTATAACCTAAATTGTAGTTCCTTTTCACTGACCTCAAATACTGATTTTCATTCAATTCTCTTGAGCCGTTTTCTCATGACGCGCATACATACAGTCCTTGAAAAAAAGAATGAGCGCATATCTCAGCCCACTTGGTGCGCAAGTACGTTAATGTGTCATGTCTTTACGGTTTACTTTAAGATTAGCTTTGCAAGTAATCAGCTTCATTTTCCGTATCAAAATCTAATCACTAAGTTTTACAATATTAAAATTCTTCCACCGTTTTGATACTTTTTTATTTGCCTTTTGGCAAATTTTTATTTGTCAACAGTACATGTTTTGTTCCTTATTTTGGAACATCCTCAGCTGTTATTATAGCTTAGGTGAATTGCTAAGATTTTAAACACGTTAATTTGCAAGTACATTGATTCACTTAAAAACTACTAAAATACCAATTATATTAAATGATGTTAAAAACAATGTAGGGGTTAGTGTGTTAATGATATGAGAACGGATGATTACATAGTTGGTCAGCTTAAAAACTATGTCTATTCATTTGAATAGTTGTTAAAACAATTTTTCATTCTGTTGAATTAAAATGTCTGTATGCGGTTAAAAGTTTTAAAAAATGTTTGACTTCATAACACTGTTCAAATTATTGAAAGTTTTTTCTTCCGTTCCTTCCAGGTAAGTTGTATTATATTATGAGTCTGCTTATAGTGCCTTTGATTGAGTCTAATGTGGAACTTTGAAGCTGATTGCTGATCAATTTTTGTGAAGGGAGCTTCGTTTCAATTTCTTGCTGTTGTTAGACTCCAATTCTATTGTGACCCTGGAGGGACGTTTGATGCTGCTTTACGTCTAGTATACTAGTATACTATACTATAGCTACCTTCACAAAAATTGATCAGCAATCAGCTTCAAAGTTCCACATTAGACTCAATCAAAGGCACTATAAGCAGACTCATAATATAATACAACTTACCTGGAAGGAACGGAAGAAAAAACTTTCAATAATTTGAACAGTTTTATGAAGTCAAACCTTTTTTTAAACTTTTAACCGCAAACAGACATCTTAATGCAACAGAATGAAAAAAAGAATTAACAACTATTCAAATGAATAGACATAGTTTTTAAGCTGACCAACTATGTAATCATCCGTTCTCATATCATTAACACACTAACCCCTACATTGTTTTTAACATCATTTAATATAATTGGTATTTTAGTAGTTTTTAAGTGAATCAATGTACCTGCAAATTAACGTGTTTAAAATCTTAGCAATTCACCAAAGCTGAGGATGTTCCTAAATAAGGAACGAAACATGTACTGTTGACAAATAAAAATTTGCCAAAAGGCAAATAAAAAAGTATCAAAACGGTGGAAGAATTTTAATATTGTAAAACTTAGTGTTAAGATTAGCCGGTTCGAATCCCCTGGTGGAAAAAATATCATCAGAATTTTGGCGGCCGGCAGTATAGGAGGGGTGGTGGTATAGAATTTCTAATCCTAGTTCGCATGCCAAAAGCCTGGTTGAAATTACAAACCTCTTTCGCAATGTTCACATCGAGTGAAGGCGCACGACGCTGTTGATAGAGATTCGTCCGTCGCATCGGATGGAGACGTTAAACCTTGACCAGATCCCTTGGTGCTGTTCGACAGAAGTAGGCTATACGTCGACACCGGGTTTTACACTCTCCCTACCTCATTAATATCAGACTTTCAGACGCGCAGGTCGCCCGTGGACATCAGGTTGAAAGACCTGCACTAGGCTACACGATATCAATCAATCAATCAATCAATCAATCAATCAATCAATCAATCAATCAATCAATCAATCAATCAATCAATCAATCAATCAATCAATCAATCAATCAATCAATCAATCCATCCATCCATCCATCCATCCATACATACATACATACATACATACACACATATATACATACATACATACATACATACATACATACATACATACATACAGATAGGTAGACCGACAGACATAAACACAAAAAAACAGATATGACGGTAATTTGGTAATTGCATTTCCTTCTTATTCTGGGCATGACCGACACACAAATACCATTTTTTTCAAAATTCTGATCAAAATACAGACAAATGTCTTATTTCATTACATTGGACCCATAACCGTTGTCCATGTCCAAGGATTCAATATACTTAGGTACCAATAATCCAAAACTATATTTAACATAATCATGAAATCGCCTTTCGTAAACGTAAGGTTTTACCAAATGTTGCCATCATTGTTGTTTTTTAGCCGGGTTGAGTTTCTCATCAGACGGTTGAGGCGCTGACCTTCTGACCCCAACTTAGCAGGTTTGATCCTGCCTCAATCCGGTGGTATTTGAAGGAACTCATATACGTCAGCCTCTTGTCGGTAGATTTACGTACACGTAAAGAAATCCTGAGGGACAAATTTCCGGCACATCGGCGTCTCGTAAAACCGCCAAAAAGTAGTTAGTGAGACGTAAAAACGTAAATTATTTATTTATTTATTTATTTATTTATTTATTTATTTATTTATTTATTTATTTATTTATTTATTTATTTATTAGTAGTCAGATACAGGTACGAAGTCCACCATTTTACACTAAATGTGTAACAATATAAATTATTAACAGTATGAAAACAAACAATACAATTTTACAAATAATGGACTTAATATTAACAAGTTCTTTAGACATTAAATAACAAATCTAACACATAACAAGGGGTAAAAATATATAATAATGTACATGTCATTAGTAATATTCTGGCCAGGTTGTCAACAGAGAATACAGACGTTACTCATTTAGCAAACGTTTTAATTTGGTTTTGAAGAGATGTTAGGGGAAGAAGATGTCAGTTCCATGCAAGGCATTTGCTGATGTAGGAAGGCGATAGAATTTGGAGCGTTAGGCGCACCCGAGGAATATGGAATTGCGGTCTATTTCGGGACCTGCGTGGATGAAGAGTGAGGATGTTAATTTTAAGAGTACAGTTAAAAATTCTGTGACGGAAGCAGAGATCTGTTTACTGTATACGTTTATTCAGGTCCAGGGTACTGACACACGGCAAAATTTGCATGGTACTATACTGTCTCAGGCTGGGGTTACGAGCTATAACAATGTATGAAACGAATTGAAAATACGTGGTTAACTTTATTGACATTTGCGGGGGGGGAGGAGGCAGGTGATGACCAGATAGGGGAGCAGAAATCAATGATAGGATGAATATAAGTACAGAAGTATAATTTAAGAGCGTGTAAGTCACGAATATCATTAAATCTGTACGCAAGTCCAACAGACCTCATGGCGCCGTATTTAACTTGGTCTATACGAAAAGAGGAATTTAGTCTGCTATCATGAATTATTCTAAGATCTTTGACCTGAGTAACAGCCTTCAGTGGTGTGCCATTTATTTCATATCTGTGGGTAAGCTCACATTCATTTCGGCAGTACGATATTTTAACACATTTTTCAGCATTAATTTTCAGTTTCCATCTAGTTACCCAGTTGTAGCACAAGTCCAAAGTATTCTGAATGCTATCACATTTACAGGAGTTCACTATGTTCTTGAAAACCATCGGCGTATAGTAATGTGGAACATGGGGTCCTCCTTATATCATCCGTGAGGCCATGTACAAAGAGAGAAAACAGTGGAGATAATAGTTCATTCTTGTGGGACGCCAGACGAGACATTCAGCCATGAGGAGATAGAGCCAGGGAGTACGTACGACATGCTTTTGACTATGAAAGTTACAATATTGCCATGAATATTATACCTGTGGGACAGTTTGTATATGAGCAGATTGTGATTTATGGAGTCAAAGGCTTTGTCTAGGTCAATGTAAATTACATCCAGTTGCATCTTTTTAGTGATGGCGAGGTAGCATATTGACTGAAGACAGATATATTTGTTAGGCAAGATTTATCCTTCATAAAACCCTGTTGTTCGTCTGACAAGAAAGGGGCTGCGAAATACATCAGGCGGGAGTGTGCAATTCTTTCGATGACAGCTGAGAGGATAGATGTGATTGAAATAGGCCTGTATGAGGAAGGGTTATGTTTGTCACCGGATTTATGAATGGGTATTACGTTATCCCGTTTACAAGAGTCAGGAAAAGATGCGGAATTAAAGCACAGATCAGGGCTAGTTGCTCTAGAAGTCGGAAGACAATGTTCAGAACATCATCATGCGATGCTGATAAACTTGCCAATGAGTGATAACATGCTCCTTGTACGGGTGGAAATATAAGAACGGAATCAGTCAGGATTTTGGAGAAGTGAAAGTATAAGTAGTATGATCTCATTTCGTGTGGAATAGGCATATTATTTTCGTTCATGTTATCTGGAATTCTAGGAATTCATTTCCGTGAAGATATGAGGATCCGAAATCGTTTAGAGTTCGTTTTTAAATTTCCTCTTAGTGCTGCTACATAACTACTGTAATGCTTTTTGAGATTTTGTATTGAGACACTGCGAAGATGACGAAAAACATTACGGGTATGAGGATTTGGGTTAGTTTTCCAACGAGGCCAAGCGCTCTGCTTATTTTGGAGAATGAATTTAGTCGAGTCTTTAATCCAGGGCGGGAAGCGATTTGACTGAGATTTGGTGTAAGATACGTGGACTTTTATTGTAGCGAACAGGATGTCTATAGATCGCTGGACCTCTTATTAAGTGTCTGGTTTGTATTATCAAATTCGATCAAGGGACAACAAGAGTTCATAAAATATTATAACAGTATATGTTAGAACCGCCGGCCCCGTGGTGTAGGGGTAGCGTGCCTGCCTCTCACCCGGAGGCCCCGGGTTCGATTCCCGTGCAGGTCAGGGATTTTTACCTGGACCTGAGGGCTAGTTCGAGGTCCACTCAGCCTACGTGATTAGAATTGAGGAGCTATCTGACGGTGAGATAGCGGCCCCGGTTTAAAAAGCCAAGAATAAAGGCCGAGAGGATTCGTCGTGCTGACCACACGACACCTCGTAATCTGCATGCCTTCAGGCTGAGCAGCGGTCGCTTGGTAGGCCAAGGCCCTTCAAGGGTTGTAGTGCCATGGGGTTTGGTTTTTTATATGTTAGAACCAAACCAAATCCCACGGCGCAAGAACCCCCGAGGGCCTTGGCCTACCAAGCGACCGCTGCTCTGCCCGAAGGCCCCCCAGATTATGAGGTGTCATGTGGTCAGCACGAAGAATTCTCTCGGATGTTATTCTTGGCTTTCTACACCGGGACCGCTTTCTCACCGTTAGATAGTGACCTCGAACCAGCCGTTAGATCCAGGTAAAAATCCCTGACCTGGCCTGGTATCGAACCCGGGGCCTCCGGGTAAGAGGCAGGGACGCCAGTGATTTATGGGAGTAGAAGACCTGCAGCAGCGCCCTTGCTAACACCACGCCACCCGGCACAGCGTCTCACCTGGGCGCATGACGTTGCTAATTGAACCCTGGAGGACTGGCGACATGTAGCTTGGTCCGATAAGTCACTGTTCCAGTTATTTTGAGTTGATGGTAGGGTTTAGATATGCGCAACCCCATGAAGCCATGGACCCCAGTTTTCAACAAGGCGCTATTCAGCCTGGTGGTAACTCCGCAATGGTGCGGGGTATGTTCACGTGGCATGGGATGGATCCACTGATCCATATGAACGTTGAACTGATGGTGACCACATGCAGCCCTTCATGTACTTCACGTACTCCAACAACGGTGCGATATTCCAGCAGGATAATGTGCCGAGTCAAAGGGCCCAATTTGTCCACAATTCGTTCGATGAGCGTTCTGGAGAGTTTAAAGAACTGCTGCAGCCACCTCGTTCGCTTTATATGAATCCTGTCTAGCATTTCTGGGTCGTGGTGGTGAGGTTCATTCACACCCAACACCATGCTCTTATATATAGCAGGAAGCTGTGGGTAGCTATCCCAACGGCATGGGTCAGAATCTGTCCACAGATGTATCTTCCACTTGTGGTATCGATGCCACGAGGAGTTGCTGCACTTGGCCGAGCTAGAGGAGGGGCTATACGATACTAGACAACTACCCCATGACTTTTGGCATGTCAGTGTATAAGGGGTTAACCTATCCGCTCTTTTGATGAATGTATGTTTTACCACTGCGAGTAAGGTCATTTCAATTGGGCATAGTACTATACTGGAGGCATAGGAACTTGTACTCTACTATACCAAAACAACAAGCTCGTTGATTGACGTGTTTTTTATATCGTGATCATGGCTACGTGATGTCCAGTTTTACGTGGAATTCTAACCCAAAAACGTGACTTTTCAATCTTTTAAATTCCCTGTGCGTTGACCAGGAAACAAACGGTGTCTGCCTTGACGAGATGGCTGTGACTGTGCCACTTGACTATCACGTCCGGCAACAATGAAAATCCACAGCCTGTTTCCGGGCATTCGACTAGGTCAGGAATGGAATGAATGAAGCTCCCATCTAGCGACGAGGATATGAAATGTGTCGGCTGCCAAACCTGTAGCACTCGTCTGGGGCAATGATAAATGACTGATAGAGTGTTGCTGGAATGAAAGATGACAGGGAAAACCGGAGTACCCGGAGAAAAACCTGTCCCGCCTCCGCTTTGTCCAGCACAAATCTCACATGGAGTGACCGAGTTTTGAACCACGGTATCCAGCAGTGGGAGATCGGCACGCTGCCGCCTGAGCCACAATATTATTATAATAATAGGCCTCAGCCAATGTGTACAGTTGTTCTCTGACTTATCATCATTTGGGCTGCTAATGTATCAATTCCAGCATTCCGTTTTACTTTTTAGGATTGCAGAGAAGACAAAGTGATATTGGATATCCTATTGCTGAATTTTCGCTGCCGGGTTCAAATATTTCATTTTTTTTTTTTTTTTTTTTTTTTTACCGTATCTTACTTGTCATATTTAGTCCTCTTGGTTATTGATCTTCAAATGAGCAGCACTGGCTTTATACAAGTTTCTTACTGTACTGTACACAATACACTGACATATATTCTGCTTTTGATTTAATTTCACAGTCCGTGCTTGGATTAGTGTGTATTACACTCGTGAATAATTTGGTATATCGCAAGGTGTATGTGCGTGCATGCGTAAAGGAATGGAGACTGAGATATACCGTCCGCAAAAATTTTGACGGCTTGGTAAGTATAATAATAATAATAATAATAATAATAATAATAATAATAATAATAATAATAATAATAATAATAATAATAATAATAATAATAATAAGGTTATTGTTTTACATACCACTATCTACTTTTGACGGTTTTCGGAGACGCCGAGGTGCCGGAAATTTGTTCCACAGGAGTTATTTTTCATGCTAGTAAATCTACCGACACGAGGCTGGCGTATTTGAGCACTTGCAAATACCATCGGACTGAGCCAGGACGAAACTTGTCAAGCTGGGGTCTGAAGGCTAGCGCCTCAACCCTCTACGTTGGTTGAATAATTGCAGCTATGGTAGTTGGTGAAAACCTATCAGAACATCACTTTATTATCTACACGTTCTTCAGTTTGTCTATTGTTTTAAGCCACTCAACCCGACTGTTTGGTTAGCGGTCTGCAATAAATTAAAGGATTCCGATACATGTTTTGACCTTATGCCTACTGCTTCTACAAAGAATGAATTGGTTTCCTTTCACGATATAATTTTAAAAACTTTTCCTTGAAGTATTTTTTTTTTTTACAATTTCATTTACGTCGCACTGACACAGATATGCCTTATGATGGCGATGGGTTAGGAAAATGCTAGGTGTGGGAAGGAAGCGGACGTGGCCTTTTTTAAGGTACTGCATATGTCTGGTGTGAAAATGGGAATCCATGGAAAACGATATTCAGAGCTGCCGACAGTGGGGTTCGAACCCACTATCTCCCGAATGCAAGCTCACAACTGCGCACCCCTAACTGCACGGCCAACTCACTCGGTCCTTGAAAATAAAAGACGACAGATCAAAATAGTGGATAACTGTTTCATTTTCAGCAGTAAATGATAGAAAGCCGGTTCATTTGTTCGCTGATATTATCGACTTCCTTAGTTCACTAGCTGAGTGTCCTTTGTTCCAAAGTGATCTCTGGCTTGATTCCCTGTTGTAATCTTAACTGTGGATGGATCATTCCAAAGGTTTGGGGACAAGGATATTCTTCACTGTAACCCACAAACAAAGCGCTGCTGTCCGGCTCCATGGCGAAGTGGTTAGCGTGCTGGCCTTTGATCACAGGGGTCCTGGTTCGATTCCCGTCAGGTTCGGGAATTTTAACCATAATTGGTTAATTTCGCTGGCACGGGGTCTGGGTGTATGTGTCGTCTTCATCATCATTTCATCCTCATCATGACGCACAGGTCGCCTACGGGCGTCAAATCAAAAGACCTGCATCTGGCGAGCTGAACTTGTCCTCGGACACTCCCGGCACTAAAAGCCATACGCCATTTCATTTCAACGTGCTGCATCATTACAACTACACGCAGTACTCCAAACGGCAAACATCATCCATCTTCCACGGAAGGTCTGCCTTAGGCTGGGGGTCACGAAGTGTGTCCGTTTCAACGAACTGTACGTACTTTATGACGAACTTTATTTAGGACACACACAATACAGACTGTAATGACTTGTTGCCTCTTTTTACAATAAGGCCAAAAGAAAATGAGGTATTCGTCTCTCTTGTTCATGTATATCTTAAAGGCAAAGAGACCGAGCTCGATAGCTGCAGTCGCTTAAGTGCGGACAGTATCCAGTATTCGGAAGATAGTGGGTTCCAGCCCCACTGTCGGCAGCCCTGAAGATGGTTTTCCGTGGTTTCCCATTTCCACACCAGGCACATGCTGTACCTTAAATAAGGCCACGGCCGCTTCCTTCCCACTTCCAGCCCTTTCCTGTCCCATCGTCGCCATAAGACCTATCTGTGTCGGAGCGACGTAAAGCAACTTGCAAAAAAAAAAAAAAAAAAAAAAAAAACGCTAAGAAAGATGGGTTCATCTCATAAACGCTGTGAGGGTAATTCTACAGATCGTACGAGAGGACCCTGTGAAGTTTGGAAATTATATGTTTATCTTATGATAGCGAAGTCCGACTCGTTGGCTGAATGGTCAGCGTACTGGCATTCGGTTCAGAGGGTCCCGGGTTCGATTCCCGGTCGGGTCGGGGATTTTAACCTTAATTTATTAATTCCAATGGCTCGGGGGCTGGGGGTTTGTGCTGTCCCCAACATCCCTGCAACTCACACACCACACATAACACTATCCTCCACCACAATAACACGCAGTTACCTACACATGGCAGATGCTGCCCACCCTTATCGGAGGGTCTGCCTTACAAGGGCTGCACTCGGCTAGAATTAGCCTCACTTTTCAATGTTTCAATATCCATGATAGAGCAGAAATATAAAAATAGGAGCGTAAACAACACAACGCTGAAACACAACAAATGAAACCATAGTAATTCGAGAGAGGGATAGTCAGATCCATATGAGACGGACATTAAGCTAACTGCGCGACCGTCTAGCCGGCACCATTCGAGATTACACCAAGCTATGTTTGCGAGCTTTCACACGGCCCACCGCCCTCCACGCAACTCTACTGCCACTCCACGCAACTTTTCAGGCACTCTCTTTTTCCATAGCTCTCCACTTCCGGCAACTTGGCGGCAACTTCTAGTGCCCACCTCATCCTTTGCGTCTTTGTTTAACTTTGGAAGAAGGATAATGAGAACGTTGTCCATGGGATCGCTCGCGTGGATTTTGTAATTTTATAAAAGTAATCGTTCCTCAACATTGTGCTGACACATTATCTGTAAATCCCTACAGTAAAAAACTTACCGAAAAATTGAGGTTCATTTACTCTTTGTAAACCACGTTTGTGGTATTACCTTTTGGGGCTAAGACGACCATGCGACATAGAACTGTACATGTGAGAAACAGTCTTCTTCCTAGTTGAAAAAAAAAATATATGTTCCTTTACTTTTATTTTATTTTTTTTCCTAGGGGCTTTACGTCGCACCGACACAGATAGGTCTTATGGCGACGATGGGATAGGAAAGGCCTAGGAGTTGGAAGGAAGCGGCCGTGGCCTTAATTAAGGTACAGCCCCAGCATTTGCCTGGTGTGAAAATGGGAAACCACGGAAAACCACCTTCAGGGCTGCCGATAGTGGAATTCGAACCTACTATCTCCCGGATGCAAGCTCACAGCCGCGCGCCTCTACGCGCACGGCCAACTCGCCCGGTCTTTACTTTTAAAGAAGATTCCAAATACCTATTTTCATATCTGAAACATCTTCAGTTTTTAAGATATAAGTATCCCCATAAAAAGAATTCAACCCCTTTATCAGTTCCTCTCCCACCCCAACCCCATCTAAGTGGATTTTCCAAAAATAAAAAATACATGTTTCCCTATTTTTAAAGGAAATTCCAAATACCAATTTTCATGTCTGTAACATATTCAGTTTTTGATTTATAAATGTCATCATAAGAAATAATTCAACTCATTTTTTCTCTTCTATTCACCCCCGTTAAGAGCGTACCTTAATTAAGGCCACGGCCGCTTCCTTCCGACTTCTAGGCCTTTCCTATCCCATCGTCGCCAAAAGACCTATCTGTGTCGGTGCGACGTAAAGCCCCTAGCAAAAAAAGAGCATTTTCCGCAAACAAAAGGTTACATGTTTCTGTAATTATAAGGGACATTCCAAATATCAGGTTTCTTGTCTGTAACATGTTAAGATTTTGACATATACTGTAGATATACTGGTAATCATTTTAAAAATTCACCCGCATTGCCAATTCTTTTCAGCCCCTTAAGTGGATATTCCGAAAAAATATGTGTGTTTCATTATTTCTAAAGGAGATTCGAAATACCAGTTTTCACATCTGTACGTGTGTAACACCTTGAGTTTTTGAGATATGTGTATCCTTATTAAAATAATTCAACATCTTCTTTCCTTCCCTTTCCCACCCTTAAGTGGACCTTCCAAAAACATAAAGTATGTGTTTCTTTATTTTGAAAGGGAATTCAAAATACCAACTTCCACGTCTGTAACAGCTAGTTTTTAAGATATAAGTATCCTCATAAACAAAATTCACACATTCTTTACTTAATTTAACCCCCCACCCCCAGTCGATTTTCCGAAAATAAAATATCGTGTTTCTTTATTTTTAAAGGAGATTCCAAATACCAATTTTCACTTCTGTAGCATCTTTAGTATTTGAGGTATAAATATCCTCATAAAAATAATTCAACTCACTTCCCACCCCCAACCACCCATTAAGTTCCCCCCCCCCCCCCCGCCCAAATAAGGTACGTGTTTCTTTATTTTCAAAGGAGATTCCAAATACCAATTTTCACGACTGTAAACTTCAGTTTTTGAGATGTACGTTTCTACGTAAAAAGTTCCATTTTTTCACCTTCTTTCTCACTCCCGACTTATGTGAATTTTCCGAAAATAAAAAAATACGAATTTCTTTATTTATAAAGGAGCTTCCAAATACCGACTAACTTGACTGTAACATGTTCAGTTTTTGAGGTATATCTATCCACGTCTGCAATATGTTATGTTTTGAGATATACCGTAGATATGTTAATTTTAATAATTCGCCCCCTTTTTCAGTTCCCCTTAATTGGATTTTCCGAAAAAAAAAGTTTATGTTTCTCTACATTTACAGGAAATTCCAAATACCAGATTTCAAAATATGTAATATGTAGAGCCCGGATTTCCATGCACTATCAAATCTCAAAAAATGCATGCATTCATGCACTATCATATGGCAAAATATGCACCATCAAAATTCAGTTCCTTTTGAAACATTGTACAGAAACTACCCTAATTTCTCCAAAATGTCTTGATTTAAGCCCATCCGTTTATCTGTCAGCACATTCTTAAGCACAGAAAATGATCTTTCTCCATCACAGGAAGTGATAGATGCATACTTCAATGAAGACATTTGAACAAAATTAGGTCAAATTGTATATTTTGCATTTTGACCACAATACGTCTTCTATAAGCTTGACGAATTCAAAATCACGATTTGAACTAATTAATTTGTTCAACTTATCTCTAGCTGCGGCAGCTACTTCTCCGTGCGATGATTGCAGACACATTTGAATGTCCTCAGTAACTGGTAACGATTGCCTGCTGCGATATCAAAGACGTGTGACGAGTGAGAGTTCCGGGTAGGACATTCCAGGATAACAACGGTAGAGGGTTCAATGAAAAACTAGAGTTTGTAAGCTGCTATCCCAGTAACGCGGCGCCACAGAAGTGCGATACAAGTTTTCTTTTGTTCGTCTAACAGACTAAAAATGAGCCGTCAATGATTAATGCACAATTTACGGTTCAATTTCTAGCAATGTACAACTGTAAAACTGGGACACCTTATTTCTAAGAATTAGATATCGACGTGGGGACTTCCGAAATACGTCATTATTTACTCAAGCAACAGATAAGAAAGTATTTGGTTAATTGGTTTATAGGACTTGTACCGTATGTAGGCTACTAACTTCGATTGCCACATAGGATGCCAGGAATATATTCTCTCCGTCTCTCAGTAATATAAGAAAAGCAAAGTTACCTCCGTACAGGCCACCAAGGCCCTTGGAGAAGTGGAAGGCAAAGGCTTCCACCATCCGTAACCTAGGCACATGATGGGGTAGAGTGGTTAGGTCTACGCCCGGCCGCCTTTGCTCCCAGGAAGTAACCTGGTACTCATTTTTGGTGTAGACTGAGTGAACCTCAGGGCCATATGCACCTCCGGAAGTGGAAATCTTGTTTCTTAAATTTTACGACTTCCTGACGGGGATTCGAACCCACGTCCTTCCGGGCGAACCGAGCACGCCTTTACCGCCTCGGCCAGGCAGCCCCTACTATATAGCCTATAACGTGGAAAAATTGTCCCAAATTCTGCACACTAACATTCAGAAATGGCACTATCATGCATGTTAACAATTTATATGCGTCAAAATCAGAATAAAAATCATATTATGCAATATTAAACGTCCAAATATTCGTTATTTAATCCAAAATCTTCCAAATATGTATTATGCATGAATTTTCTCCTAAAATGGCCAAAACATGCAAACATGCACGGAAAAAGGACGGCTATTTGGAATTGTTAAGTCGTAAAACGAATATTTGCAAAGTTTGAGAAGTGTAGCTAGGTTACTGAAAAACATGCATTTGCATGGAAATACTGGCTCTAGTAATATGTTTCGTGCCTGAGATAATTAGCAGATATTTTTTAAAAAAAAATTCCCCGCTTGGCACTCTTGTTCACCCCCTATTCATCGGATTATCCTAAAACACAAAAAAAAGTGTTTCTTTATTTTCAAAGAAGATTCCAAATACAAATATTCATGTCTGGGACATCTTCACTTTTTGAGATGTCTCCTCATAAAAGGAATTCAACCACTTTTCCCCATTTTACCCCCCTTAATGGGATTTTCCGAAAACAAAAAATACATGTTTTTATTTTTAAAGGAGACTGCAAATGCCAAAGTTTACGTCTGTAAACTTTTAAGGTTTTGAGATATAGATATCGTCATTTTAAGAATTCACCACCCTTTTCACCCATTTAGCGAAGGAATATCCAAAAATCCTCCAATAGTGAGCAGCTACACCTTAATATAAATGTATCCCCAAAATTTCATTTCTTTATGTCCAGTAGTTTTGGCTCGGCGATGATGAATCAGTCAGTCAGTCATGACATGTTATTTTATATAGAGAGATGAAAAGAAAATTTAGGAAGAAGAAAGTACTCGGGTTCATTGGGTCCATCCATTGAATTCATATCGTTTTCTTCCAGATGAACTTGTCAGTGATCCAAAGATGCATTTAATTACTTTCGTATGAGTGGGAATTCGCTTGATGTATTGTGGTCAATCAAATACGTACGTGTGGCCAAAATTGGAATGGAATTAAGGCCGGTTGACAGCAGCCTGCTGTTTACGAGAGTGGAGGGAGAAGGAGCCAAGCGTGGTGTCTACTCTGAATACTCCGGGCCCCTTTCTACACCTGTGGGGGTGGAGTGGAGTGGAGTGGCATGGAAGAGAGTGGACCATGTGAAAGCGACCTTTACAAAACTCTACGTGAACCCGAAGAAAATCGACTGACATTGTAACATGCTTCAACAAATGCGCACGTGCCTCGTATGTTTTCCGTTTTTGTTTTTTACAACGTACCTTACAACGGACACACTTCGAGCGCTCGTGTGGTCACAGCTTACGAAGGCCAGAAAAGTCTCCAGAAGGGATTAAAGGTTTTAAAAATATTCTTCTCATTTATCCTTCCACAGTATCTTAATCTCTTGCTTTAGAAGTCAAGAGTGCATTAGAGCCTTAGCCTAAAAATCGAATTTTAGTTACTGGGTCTAAATGGGGCCAGTATCCTGTATTCGGGAGATAGTGGGTTCGAACCCTACTGTCGGCAGCCCTGAAGATGGTTTCCCGTGGTTTCCCATGTTCACACCAGTCAAATGTGGGGGCTGTACCTCAATAAATGCCACGGCCGCTTCCTTCCCACTTCCAGCCGTTTCCTGTTCCATCGTAACCATAAGACCTATCTGCGTCGGTGCGACGTAAAACAAGCTGTAAAAGAAAAATTCTAACACTTGGTTTAAAGATACATTCAGTTGAGCAACATACGCTTGTTGTTCCAGACCATAAATTATGGAAAGTCTGATATACAGTACCCCACAGCTCTCACAAACATATGAGACACCAAGCCGCCACAAGTGATAAAATACCAAGTGCCTAAGCAATCCACAGTTTGCAGGTCAGTACCACACATCACATTCCACAAAATTTCACGTCAACCACGTTTCACAAAAGTTACATATCCTCTACGTTCTACCAAAATTTTCTAGACAAGAATGTTTCATAAAAGTTACATCTCCTCTCACGTTCCACCAAAGATTTTAAGACAAGCATGTTTCACAAAATTTGCATCTTCCTTCACGTTCCTCAAAAGATTTTAAGACAAGCATGTTTCATGAAGGTTACATCTCCTCTACGTTCATCAAAGTTTTAAATCAACTCCTCCGCTGTTTTCAGTCAATTCCCCTCCGTCGTTTTCTCACATGCCTAAGTAGACCTCAGCTTCCACCTACTCTCACATGGTACGTCTAGAATGATCCTGGCCATCTAATCACGAGTGGAAGATCCCCTTGCCATACCAAGACCACGCCCCGAAACTCCTCCGGGTCCCAAGACAATAACAAAAAGGCCACCTCATCGCACTCTGAGCCGTTCCACATGAGTCACAGAAACTTTCAGAGTTGTAAATAGCACTGCTTTCCCATCTATTTGTACAAAATAAATCACTCATATCACATATGAAGGGCTTCCAGCTTAAAATATTAAGAATAAACATGCAAATCAAAATAATAATAACAATAATAATAATAATAATAATAATAATAATAATAATAATAATAATAATATCCCTTACTTCTGAATACAGTGCGAGGATGTGATATATGTACTATCACAAGCTTCACACCAACACAGTAAGGTTTTCGGAGAGGAAAAGGCTTTGAATGGAAGCGGGCGATGCCTTCATCATGATACAGGCCCAGCCAGCATTTAGCCGGTGAGGAAATGGGAAACCGAGGAAAATCATTTTTAGGCCTGCCAGCAGTGGGAGGGTGCAGTCTAATAGAGGCATAACCCGTACTAAGCAACCAATTCTCTCAGTGCTATTAAGACATAAGTGTTGAATCTAAAACGTCATTAATCAGAGAATGACATATCTCGTCCGATTAAG
Source organism: Anabrus simplex (assembly GCF_040414725.1). Classification (NCBI taxonomy): domain Eukaryota; kingdom Metazoa; phylum Arthropoda; class Insecta; order Orthoptera; family Tettigoniidae; genus Anabrus; species Anabrus simplex. The sequence continues at coordinate 109,177,978 of NC_090266.1, read as the reverse complement.
CGGATAGCTTAAGATATAAATGTGTTAGTGGGGTAACGTCGCACGCAGTCAGACAGGCTTTTTCCCGACCACGGAACAGGAAATGGCTAGGAGAGGAAAGGAAGTGACCGTGGCCTTAATTAAGTTACAGCCTAAACATTTTCCTTGTGTGAAAAAGGGGTTCGAACCCATAATCACCCAATTACAAGATAACAGCTATGGAGTATGAATAGCGAGGCCACCTCACTCGGTATCTCCGGATTTCTCAACTCACATTTCCACACACCGGAAACACAACTGTAGAGAGTACTTGTATGTATTTCCGAGCGGTACGGACTTACCGGAACTATAAAAGTGTGCTCGGTTTACGCAGAGATAATTAGGTTAGAGTCCCGTTAGGAAGTTGAGAAGTCTGGAAACGAAACGCCCTCATCTGGAGAGGTACACTTTCGTGCAGAATATGCAGCCTTCCTTCCTCCTCCCCCCTCCCCTTCCCACCTTAGATCACAATAGTTTTCTTTCCTTCCGTAAAGTTTCCACATTTGCCTAACTAAACTGGACGGCACTGATGTGAATTGATGAGGAGGTCAGAAATAATCTCCTTTAATGAAATTTGCTATGATTGGAGTAAATACAGAGGGGCAGACTAGGCAATATAATATCATTAGACATATTGGAGAGTCAACCATGTAGATGGAGGGGTACGAAGTGCTCATCCATTGCCAATCAAATTGCTAGAAATATTTAAGGGGGGGAAGGAGGATGGCGCATGAGGGGTTAGGCTTTAACACACTTTTTTCTTTCTTTCTTTCTTTCTTTCTTTCTTTCTTTCTTTCTTTCTTTCTTTCTTTCTTTCCTCGGACTCAGCGACGGATACCACATCTAACGCCTCAATGGCAGTGTCCTGGAGCGTGAGACTTTTAGTCGGGGATACATCTGAGTAGGAGGACCAACACCTCGCCCAGGTGGCCTCACCTACTGTTCTGAACAGAAGCCTTGTGGGGGGATGGGAAGATCGGAAGGGGTAGGCAAAGAAGAGAGAAGAAAGCGGCCGAGGCCTTAAGATCGGTACCATCCAAGCATTTACCTGGAAGAGAAGTGGGAAACCACGGAGAACCACTTCGAGAATGGCTGAGGTGGGAATCGAACGCCCCTCTACTCAGGTGACATCCCGAAGCTGAGTGGACTCCGTTCCAGCCCACGTACCACTTTTCAAATTTCGACGCAGAGCCGGAAATCGAATCCGGGCCTCCGGGTATCGCATCTAATCACATTAACCATGACACCATAGAGGCGGATGGCATTGCGTCTACGGAGAGTAAATTCTGTTCGACCAACTGGAAAATAATATTTTTCACATTCTCACGCATGGCACCAAGCAGAGAATGATTTTCATCTTTGGGTTAACGCTCATGACACAACATGGTGAAGATTTGTTTGGTATACCGCAAAGCTGGATGGTACGTTGCTTGTTTCACATTTCCCACAGGGCTCCTACCACTGATTAAAGCGTTCTGAACTTTCATTTGTAATTCTCTATGGATATCGACCGCAATTTCAAATGGAATTAAAAATTGATCACTCCCTCCGCACCCTTCTAACCCTATTAATTAATCATTAGAACTCCTCCATTCTATTCGCTCCTAATTGTATTAATTATATAACGCTCTACGTTCCTTTCTTTTCATCTCAAGGTCTTCAACTCTCATTCCACACCGAGCCACAATGGCCCTTAGATTATTTCTTTTCTTCGATGGTTTTCTTCTCTTCCCCGAAATAATGGCTGTTGGCCAAGAGAACCCAATGACGGAGCCAAATGAAACGCACCCTGTCATAATACAGAATCAATTAACAGGCATGTCTATTTCCTTTGCAACGAAATCCAAAGTCTTTAACTTTCATGCTTAAGAAAGTTCAAGCATTATATCGCCAAGATTCTATTTAGTTGTCAACTGCAGCATATTTACAGGTGATTACGAGAAAACTGAAGAATTCGATCTTATCCTACCTCTCACTACAAACTGTGCGGTCGCCGGTGCAAACTGTGTCGCACATGTGGATTTTGCCCCGTTTTACGGTCGGATGCCCTTCTTCATGCCAACCCTATGTGGAGGGATGTAATCACTATTGCGTGTTTCTGTGGTGGTTGGGTGTTGTGGTGTCTGAATATGAAGAGGAGTGTGTTGGGACAAACACAAAAACCCAGTCCCCAAGCCAGAATAATTAATCAGACAATTAATATCCCAGATCCGGCCGGAAATCGAACCCTGGACCCTCTGAACCGAAGGCCTCAACGCTGACTGTTCAGCCAAGGAGTCGGACAAAACTGAAGAGTTCAATATATATGTTATTTGGCGTCAATTATCCGTAGAGCACTGAATTTCTCAAGATGTTCTATTCTTAATCAGGGTCTACCAATCCGCGGCGGTAAAACCATAGCCTACTCAGTCACCCACAAGGACGTAGTTCGATTCCCTGCCACGATGTCTAAAAATTTAGAAACGAGGTTTCTATTTCTGGAGAGGTTCACCAGATCTCTACCCAAAATGAGTGAAAATCCACAGCCTTTTTCCAGTTCCAAACGAGTCAGGAATGGAATGAACTGTGCCGGCTGCAGAAGACTGTCGTACTCCTCTCGAGCAATGATTAATGGCTGACAGATGAGAGCAAATGAGTTATGACCCTTGGCTGGATGGTCGGCGTTGAGGCCTTCAGTTCAGAGGGTCCCGAGTTCGATTCCCGGCCGGGCCGGGGATTTGTCTGATTAGTTCTTCTATCTCGGGAAATGGGCATTTTTGTGTGTCTCAACACACTCCTCTTCATACTCCCACAACACACCATACTACCAACCACCACAGTAACACGCGGTAGTTATCTCATCCCTCCACATAAGGTTGGCAACCGGACATAAAAGCGGGCCAAATCCACATGTGCCTCACAGTCCGCACCCGCGACTCCACGGGTCTGGGAAAAGCGGCAGACCATTGGCTGCAGTAAAATCTTTATTTAAAATATTAACAAAAGTATTGGCGGAAATACACACAAAATGCCGTTCGCTGCGGCTAACCGATTTGTATAGCGCTACGGCAGGTAGTGGAGACTTTGCATATGCTGTGAGGAAGGGTAGGAGGGGTTAAACTTTTATTTTGACAAGGTCGTGGACACTGAGGTAGTCAAATACTAAATTATTTTTAATTCTATAATCATGTCGTACTTATATTTAATTGTACCAGGCGAGCTGGCTGTACAGCTAGGGGGCGCGCAGCTATGAGCTTGCAGCCGGGAGATAGTGGTTTCGAACCTCACTGTCGGCAGCCCTGAAGATGGTTTTCCGTGGTTTCTCATTTTCACACCAGTCAAATGTCTGCCTCACAAGGCAGTACTCGGCTAGAAATAGCCACACGAAATTATTATTATTTACCGGTCAAATGCTGGGGATGTACCTTAATCAAGACCACGGCCGCTTCCTTCGCACTCCCAGCACATTCTTATCCCATCCTGGCCATAAAATCTATCTGAGTCGGTGCGACGTAAAGCCAATTTTAAGAAAGGAAAAAATATTTAATTGTAAATGTATTTTCACGGGAGATAATACCAACTTTCCCTTCACTGGACTAAATTCTTTCTTTTGTGTTACATTATTTATTAAATAAATGTATTGAACCTGCCCCGTGGTTTATTTGTGAAAACTGGTGGAAGTTTTATTGTACAGCATTGAATCAAAATCTCAAAAAACTATTATTACCGCACTTAAGTTGGTAAACAGTCAACCTTTACCTCTCTGTCGAAATTCGCTGCGAGAGAATAAAAAACTATCCAATTCGCCCGCTATATCCCACAAACACAGATACTTTTTTGTTGTCTGCATCATTGTTTTGTCCCCCACTTCTAATTCCCAATCGCCGCTACTGCTCCACACCGCCTGTTTTAGCTGGTTCCAGATAGATTCAGTCGGATTCATCCCAGCAGACCATTCTATCCGATGGAGGCAGATGTTAACATGGCTAGAGCTGTGCGAACGTGCATGAACATGTCTGCGATATGTTGTCGACATAGCCGAACAATGGGCTGGAGGGTTCAACCCCGATACTGTAAACTAGTTAAGGTGCGACTGTAGCCGCCACGGCGGCCAGAGCCGCACGACTGGGGTCACCGTATACGTTGGCGACAGCAGCCGCAGGCGACGGGCACGTGAGGTGTTTTCGTAGACAAGATTCCAGCCGCCAGTCGCGCAGTCCAGTCCATCAGAAATGGACGAGAGCACGGGCGACTTCTTTAGTGGCAGGGCTTTCCTTGACATTTTAATAAAAGAATAATAAGAAGGCAACCATTTACTGTAATTTTTGTACCAATCTCATCCCAAACATTGTCTCGTACAGACACATCCTTGTACTGCGGGTGCTTTAAATCGTACACACATTCATGCTCGGAAACTAAGTGGCAAAGAGCTATGTCATGCGAGTGATTGAACTCTCCCTCGACTTTTCGTTGCTTCGACATCGTACCCAAAGTCAATAATTAACTGCTACACAACAGGTACATAACTTATCAACTGCCGCAGCGACTGCGGCCGCCAGCACTGCTCACTGCACCAGTGTGGCGGCTCAAGCCGCAATCGCCGCGAGTCGCAGACCAAACTCAAAATGCGCATGCGCGGAGGTCGAGACTGCTGTCGCCGTGCGGCTACAATCGCACCTTGGATAACGCACCTACAGTATAACTTGCCTTCAACGACGATGAGTGGCGTCTGACTTCCGTGCGTATTGCCGGCCGTGAACATGACGGATCCACCTCCCGGCTGGACATGTGGTATGGTGTATATGAATCGCCTGGCACTACATCGCTATTTCCACGCCCTCATCCAACGATTATCAGGCGTCAGACAAATTATGCACTCATCAGTGAAGAAGACCTGCCGCCATGATGACAGGTTTCAGTCCAAATGCTTCCTTATCATCTGCACCAGGCACTACGGTGTTGAGGTTTTTACGTGAAGATGCTCGCCAGGGAACAGTGGAGTGTAGGTGATGATTGCAGTATGTCTGATCAGAAATAGTCCTCCCAGTCGCTGCCACGAAGGCACTACGCAGCTCTGTTGCGGAGTCTTCACGGTACCTGCGAGCCGAAATTCGCAGGTAATGGTCCTGTCATCTGCTATTGTTGTTGACTGCGGTCAACCACTGCAAGCATGTACTTGAGAATTTTGTGTCACACTATAGAGGTTTTCCGCCCTAAGATCGTCAGCTATGGAGTACACCAACCAACTACGTGGGCCATTTTCCTCACAGGGAGGCCTTCTTTACGCAATGTAACAATGTGCGTACGAGAAAATCCTGCATGACTCGTCAAGTTATCTTTCACACTCAACAGGTCATAAATTGCGTTCTGTTAGGGGCATTCTATGTGAAATCCGACTGAAAAGAAAACAAGAAAAATAAATGGTCAGCGTTGGTGCCTTTGGTGCAGAAGGTACCGGGTTCGATACTAAAAAATTGAAAGTCACTACGGTTTCCTCTTTAAAGCACACGATGATAGTGTTGGGTATTGTGTATGAGTTGCCGACATATTGAGGACGGCACAAACAACTAATCCCCAGGCCAGGGGATTTAACTATTTAAAATTAAAACGATCGACCAGTTTGGAATCAAACCCGGAGCCGTCTGAAGCGACAGCCACAACGCTGACCATTCAGCCAAGAAGCTGGAGACAGAGCTCCCACAAGAAGCTCGTAGTTATTCAGCAAGCGAGCAGCAATGCAGCGCTGCGCTTTTTCAACTGAAGTGCAGATAGTTTTCAGTTTTCTGTCGGCTACTCTCACTCCCCATTTCCCTAGTACGCCTCTTCAGTGACGCCTAGGCTATTTATGACAGCTGTTGGGGAAGCTGCAGAGGATCAAACCAGCCTTCGGGCTGAATACCCAACATACATACTGTTCATGTAGGTATCGGTGGACGTAGAGTGGGTCTCGGCCCACAAGTGGCCACGGCTGCTCCGTGGTCCGACAGCTCCGCAATCCGACCGGCCAGCCGAGCAGAGGAGGGGTGGACATGGCTCTAGACCTCTAGACGGAGAAGAGCTGGTCCCCACCATCGGCTATCCTGAGAATTGTTTTCCGTGGTTTTCCATTCTCCTACTCTAAAGCGAATGCCGGTACACTTTCTAGTATAGGCCACGGCTGCCGACCTCCTCACCTTCTCCGCACATCTCCTTCTAAGGTACAAATCTCATGGCCTGAGAGACAGCGTCACCCTCTAGTAGGCTCGCCTCCCACTTCCGGGGTGGAATGAAGACAATTTAGCAGTAGTAGTCATAGTCATGTGGCCATGATCGTTAAGGCGTTGACGTCTAAACGGCCTGACACCGTGGTTAGCCGGTTCGAATTCCGTTGGTCGAAAAACATTTCACCATCAGAATGTTGGCCGGCAGGGTAGACCTCTAGATGGCGTGCCAAAAGCCTGGATTAAATTCCAAACCTCTCCGAAGTGCTCATAAGGAGTGAAGGCATATAACGCTGTTGATGGTGATTCCTCCGTCGGATAGAAACATTAAGCCTTGTGCAGAACCCTTAGAATTTGAAGTTCGAAAACTGAGATAACTCGGGTGTGGGATGGAAAAGGTTAAAAACTCTAAATTTTAATATTAAATTAACGTTAGTAATATTATGGAATATTAGATTTAAATTGCTCAATGGTATGAACACCGCCTAGGAGAAGGAGTGAATGAAAATCCACAGCCTTTTTCCAGTCATTCGACCGGGTCAGGAATGGAATGAATGAAGCCCCATCTAGCGGCGAGGATAGGAATTGTGCCGGCTGCCGAAGCCTGTCGCACTCCTCTGGGACAATGATTAATGAATTACAGATGAAATGAAATTATATTGGAAAGTGTTGCTGGAATGAATTATGACACGGAAAACCGGAGTACCCGGAGAAAAACCTGCCCCGCCTCCGCTTTGTCCAGCACAAATCTCACATGGAGTGACCGGGATTTGAACCACGGAACCCAGCGCTGAGAGGCCGGCGCGTTGCTGCCTGAGCCTCGGAGGCTTGCAGGAGAAGAAGTACAAGATGAAAATAAATCCAAAACAAAAGTAATGGAGTGCGAGCGAACGAAGTCAGAACATATTAGATTAGAAAATACCGACCAAGTAGCCGCGCGGTTTGAGTCACGTAGCTATCAGCTTGCATTAGGGAGATGGTGGGTTCGAACCTCACTGTCGGCAACTCTGAAGATGGTTTTCCGAGGTTTCCATTTTCACTCCAGGCAAATTCTGGGGCTGTACCTTAATTAAGGCGACAGTCGTTTCGTTCCCACTCCCAGCCGTTTCCTACCTCATCGTTGCTATAAGACCTATCTGTGTCGGTGCGTCCTAAAGCAAATTGTAAAAAATATAACTTAAGTGTACCGGTAGGTACACCTCAACGCCGCGCATTCAAAATCAGCGCCTAAATGAACTCCTCTATTGGTCAAACAGTGAAACTGAAACTACACCAACTTGAAATTAAATCAGAAGATGTCCCCATTAAAATATTGAGTAATTTTGTTACTGTGAAGTTTCCTAAGCTGACTGAATTTCTCCTAGTTTTGTTTGCTATACATCAAGAAGTTTGGACATTTCTCCACAGATGACACTACAAAAACTATTTCTAGGTTTTTGTAACTGATGGATGTTCATTTATTTTTGGGTTGGCAATATTTCCTTTTCCTTTCCGCCAGTTTTGAATCTGGCTTCTTGTTCGATTTTGAGTGTTACTGTTGAACTCAACCAATAAAATTGAGAGAGTGTGGATAGTTAAGTCTTGAATGATCTCGAACCTTCCCTGAGGGTTTATAAACTGCCTCTTTTCACGTTTCTTGGCCAATTGATCGTCATCTTTCTGAGTGTGTGTGTTAAGCAGGAGGCGGGTGGCCTATTTCGTCGGCAGCTAGAACATCTACAAGGTAATGGCCACATAACTTTATTATTTCTTGCTACATCCGCAGTTTAATCCGAGGGAAAGGTCCAAATCTTTAACTATGTAATCTACTTTTCTAAAATGTAAATCATCTTTCGCTAACGTAAAAAGTTCGTAAACCCTTTAATTGTAAATCGGGGATAGAGAGTGAATTACCCTCTCGAACTCCCGTTCATCTTGGTTTGAAGTGACTACGTTTTGTAACTGTTTTACATTCTGTAATGTGGTAAAGTAATTTCTATACGAGTCACCTCAGTAGTTTGGGAATAGCCCCTGTTTCATCGCCCTAGAGCCCTTTAGGTTTTTAAGTTTTCATTGTCTTGGAGCGCAGTGTATGCCTCCATTCCTTTCGTGTTTGGGCCAGTTATTTAACCTGTTCTTTTCCATGAAGGCGCAGTAGGTTGGGTATTAAATACCCCTGTATGAAATCATTTTTCAAATTGCAAGTTGTGCCTAGAGAGGCCAGTGATTGTAAGTTGATGTTGCCTGTTAGCTCTTTTTCAAAGTTTTTGTAAGATTAACGAGTACCTCTAGAAGGCTAGAAATTGTATTTTGTGAGCAAGTGTTCCGTGATTTAGGGGATTTCGGCCGTTGAATAAATTTGTGCTCTTTTGTAAATTTGAGCTGGGAGCTCAGGAATTGTAAAACGAGGGGCTTGAAGCCCAGAATCTGCAAAATCACTAAACTTTGGATTTGCCTTGTCTTGTTTCAAGATTGTCATTTTAGCTGATGTTTCATTGTTATGAAAAATTGTTGAGTTTGAAGTCCTAGAGGAGGTATAACCTTTGTTAAAGTTTTAAATCAATTCTTGATATCGCAGTTAGACCCATTCAAGCCCGCACCTTCTTTAACCTCTTTCTGCTCCACGGGTAGCCCCTTAATATTAAGAAATGATTAAGAAATGGTGTCTTAAAGGAAATAAATGAATATTCTTACTTGGTTAGCAGAGTACCTGACGATGGAAGAAGTAAGGAGGACATAAAATTCAGACTAGCACAAGCAAAGAAAGTATTTCTTAAGAAAAGAAATTTGTTCAATTCGAGTCCGGTTATGGTTAGCGTGCTGGCCTTCGGTCACAGGGGCCCCAGGTTCGATTCCCGGCAGGGTCGGGAATTTTAACCATCATTAGTTAATTTCGCTGTCACGGTGGCTGGGTGTATGTGTCGTCTTCATCATCATCTCATCCTCATTACGACGCGCAGATCACCTACGGGCGTCAAATCGAAAGACCTGCACCTGGCGAGCTGAACATGTCCTCGGAAACTTCCGGCACTAAAAGCCATACGCCATTTTTTGTTCAATTTGAACATTGATAGAGGAATTAGAAATATGTTTTTGTTTATTGTAAGGCTTTCGTCTGGAAGGTGACATTGTATGTAAGTGAAACATGGACGATAAGTAGTTCAGAAAGAAAGAGTACAGAAGCTTTCGAAATCTGGTTTTACAGAAAAATGCTGAAGCTGAGATGGGTAGATCGAATCACGAATGAAGGATACTGGATAGAGTTAGTGAGAGGAGAACGATTTAGCGAAATTAGACCAGAAGAAGAACGAAGAAGAAAGAAGAAGGAAGAAGAAGAAAGACACCCAGGACTTGTTCAGTTAGATTTGAGGAAAGTGTAGGCGGTACGAACGGCACGGTTAGACCAAAGTATGAATACGACAAACAGGTTGGAGTAGATGTAGGATGTAGTAACGTGGAAATGAATAGTTTAGCATAGGATAGGGTGGATTGGACGGCTGCATCAAACCAGTCTATGGACTGATGATGCAAACAACAACAAAAATGTATAAAATTGTTAATAGTTTGTACATTGTAATATATTTTTACATATTATGTTTCATAGCCTGAATAAAAAATATATGATAGGAAAGTAAATACATTTTTACCGTTTTGCTTTACGTCGTACCGATACACATAGGTCTTATGACGACGATGGCATAGGAAAGGGCTAGAAGTGTGAAGAAAATCACGGATAGGGCTTTCTCTTTCGCTCCTGCAAGTTCAGTCCCTTCGCACCCACAGTTGCACGCAGAGGTTTGAACACAGGGCTGCTAACTCCCACAACACCCGATGATTATTCCCGGGTTCGGCTCCAGAGACAGTCCAGTAATTCACACTGTCGAATTCTACTCTGACTCCAGCAGGGCGCAGACGACAGCCAGCACTTCTGCCGTCAAGCTCCAATCGTTCACTCCACGTCGATACACATGCAGTACTCCAGTCAAGACCGTATTCCGCACAGATACTCTGACACCGCTGGGACACTGGCCGCAGCCCACACTACTGTCACCCCAGTGCCCAGTCCGTCTTCGACTCCAACACTGACTGGTGGAACACTCACCACACACTCAACCCTTCAACATTACTGCTCCTCGTTCGTGGAGGTCTTGTACTTGCTGTATATCTGTATGAGGGGTTACTAGAATATTCAGGAGTTGGCTAGAGACGGTATATTCTCGTTGCACCGCCCAGAAAGCTCACGGGGAAACCAGACGAACAGAAAAATACACTTAGTACGTTTACATGGGGATTGAGATCGATTTGAGTACACTTACCGTATTGAATACGATCCCCGTTTACATGTAGTCGGCTATTTGAGTATCGTATTGAATCCGCCAGGCAACATCGACGTATACGAACGATGCAGAATTGTAGAAAAATCGATATCACCTCTTAGAATTTATAAACGCCAAATGCAGTAGAAGCCCGGGAGATAATTTTCAGTTCTGAAAGTATGTGTGGTATTCCAAATGTAATTGGTGCAATAGATGGAACGCAATTCCAATTTTACCCCCAACAGAAGGTTAACGTGATTTTGTTAATCGCAAGGGCTGGCCGTCTTATAATATGATTGCAGTTGCTGATCATTTATACAGGGAAATATATTTACCGGCTTATTATATTTGTTATTTCGACAGAACTTTGATGATGATGATTTCGACAGAACAAACATGGAGTGTGCGCGAAGTCGTTTTCAATACGATCGCAGTACGATCCGCGTTTACATGGAGCTCAATTCGAACCGAGTACGATACGATACCAGATTTTACCGTATCGACCTTGAGACTCAGTCAGAACTGAGTCCCCGTTTACATGGCGTTTTCAGTACGGGAAGCCTTTCCAATATTCGAGGCATTTCTTGATACCTGAGCTCCCTAGTGCTGAATCGATAGACCTCGGTTATCTTCGAGATTCGTACTGGCAACCTTTGAGAATCGCTCATACATTGCCGTGAGACATCTGGCGTACGCTTTACATACTAGTACTGTTGTTGTTTACGCAGCAAAGCCAAACTATAGAATTCATGCTGCGAACAAGATTCGCATCGAGAAATGTTATATAATGTGTGTGTGATGCAGTTGTTGGCTTAAGATTATAAAAGTTTAGAAAATTCATATCGATCTATCATATTATCGATTCAATTCAGATTTCATTTCCATTCAGTTGGCAGTATAACTGGAACCGGGAGAGCTCCCTCCTTGCTCCTCATCCCCGTAAAACTTAGTATAAAGAAATGGTTCGATTATGGTACTCAGGTCGATCTGAATCCTGCATGTAAACGTACTAACTGAAAGGCCGGCCATGCCCTTAGACTGAGAGCTCCCAGTTAACTCACTACCCCCCTTCCAGGAAGTACCGAAGGGGGTTAAGACAGGGCTGGCACGTAACACATTCTTGTCGAAAAGAGAAACTAAGAAGTCAGTCTACAAGAACAAGTCACTTCTAAAGTTGTTTATTGAGTCGGAGCATTAGAAGAAAGGAACAAACGTTTGTGTATATTGGTTATAAATGGGTTAGAGCAAGTACTCTGTCCAGCTGCACATGCACAGTGTCATGACATCCACAGCCGTGTTGCTTGGCATTCTTGAACGGATCCGCTGTCTCTTATATCATATAGTTCCGCAGCTGGTCTCATAAGGCTGAGAATACACACCGTCCAGCCCAGAGTCCAGAATTGCATTTCTCGCATGAGCCAGAAATCAAACCCGCGGCCTGTCGGTAAGAGAGCTATCCTACTCCAGCATCACGGGGCTGACCCAAACCTCTCCTCAAACTGATTAAGTACCCGTATACTTATAAGAAACTTCACAATAATACAATACATCAGATATTCATACAAACGAAATTCAGTGCATTGGACTGATTATAATGATTTATTTCCCTGAAAATGAAATAGCAACATCAAAAATTATACCCCATACAAACTAACAAAAGCAATACTATCATGTATTTATATTAATTTAAAATTAGTAATTGACTGATCTCATTCATATTAAATCCTATTGAACACGTTTAGTTTAACATTTTATGCAGCATTTGAATATGCGCAATAATGACTTACTTGTACATGAATAACCTGAAAAATCTAATTGGTCTACAGAATTTGTTCGCTTTAAACTTTCAGTGTAACAAAATTTGAAACATAAATCCAATTATCATGATATTTTTCATATTAAAATACCTCACAGTCCCAGGTAATTCTGATTAATTCAAGTCCAGATGGAGCTATTGATTATTTTACTGCTGTAAAACAGTCATATGCTGAACATTGATCCTTGGGACACCGAGGCAGAGGCGGATGCGATACTGAACCTATAGTCTTTCTTGTAGGAAGATAATTTGCATCGGCTGTATTTTCATAGATGATATACTGCTGTCATTAAAATGACAACAACAGCTTTCATAAAACCCTCCGTAATTATCACGAGAAGCATGTATAGTGTACGGTCTATTGCAGTTAAATATAGTCCATTCTTCTTCACACCTGTTACTTTTACCTGCTACTACAGTAAACATGAGAGTGTTATGAAACAAAATCGGCCTATCTACCAGCTGCTGTATGGTGGCGGTGTTGATGCTGCTGGTAGATTCTTAATGAGTAAAACAACGAGATTAAACGGAGGGTAAGCGAAAATGATCTTACCCGATCATTAGCAGCGGTATCAGCGACGGAAGAATGAAGACTGTTCTTGGCCTAGATCTAAAATCACGCGGCTCGGAAACAAACAGTATTTCCCCCAGGACGGTCGAATAGAAGAGATGACAGAGAGAAATGTCAATAATAATAATAATTATTATTATGGAAATACTATTTTAATGGAGCAAACATAACTGATTCATTCAAATAATCTCCATCGCAACCGATTCATATCTGCCAGCAATTGAATGGGTATTATTCGCTAGTTCAAACTCCTCCTGTAATAATAATAATAATAATAATAATAATAATAATAATAATAATGTTATTTGCTTTACGTCCCACTAACTACTTTTACGTTCTTCGGAGACGCTGAGGTGCCGGAATTTAGTCCAGAAGGAGTTCTTTTACGTGGCAGTAAATCTACCGACACGAGGCTGACGTATTTGAGCACTTTCAAATACCACCGGACTGAACCAGGATCGAACCTGCTAAGTTGGGGTCAGAAGGCCAACGCCTCAACCGTCTGAGTCACTCAGCCCGGCTAGAATACTAGAAAGAAACAGTTGAATATAGACACTGTGCATTATTGCCAGTTATTTCCGAACACAGGTCAAGGAGAAGAAAGAAAAAATCGGAGATTTGGCAATGATACTGTTATTTTATCGGAGTATGCAGAAGATCTAGAATAATTGTTGAACGATACATGCACAGTCTTCAAAAAAAGGAGAACAAGATGAGCATAAATCTCATACATATTCATTATAAGCAGTTGTCCGGCTCCATGGCTGAATGGTTAGCGTGCTGGCCTTTTGTCATAGGGGTCCTGGGTTCGATTCCCAGTAGGGTCGGGAATTATTGGTTAATTCCGTTGGCACGGGTACTGGGTGTATCCATTTCCATTATCATTTCATCCGCATCAAGACACGCAAGTCACCTATGAACGTCAAATTCAAAGACCTGCACCTGTCGAGCCGAACATGCCCTCAGACACTCCGGCAATAAAAGCCACACCGCCGTTTCATGGGCAGTTATGCCATCCCGCGCCCTGCCTACAAGACTCTGTGAATATATATGTAACTATGTGGCCTCGTTAAGTTCCATACTTCATATCTTTAAATAATTGGAAACTGAGATTAACTATCGTCACATCGGTCTCCCTGTACTTCTCTTATCCTCTTTGACCGAATCCTTTATTCTCCTAGGTAACCTATCATCCTACATTCGTCTCACATGACCCCAACACCGAAGCAGATTTATACGTACAATTCATCCAACGAGTTCAATCCTAATTTAACGTTTATCCCCCTCATTCTTACTCTCCTCGCTACTTACATGTTTGTTACTTCTAACATATTAATGAGATATCCTAAGTCCACGCAGGTTTCACTCCCATAAAGTAAAGTTGGTCTAGAAACAGACCGGTATAAGGACAGTTTCGTCCGGCAGCTAACTTCTTTCTCACAGAACACTGTTATTCACAACTGCGAACTAATTGCTATCCTCCGTCTGCCTCTTTGCTGGTTGTGGGTAGTGTGCTCTGCTGTGTGTATTAAGACTAACAAAAATACCCAGTCTTCGAACCAGAGGAATTAAACAGACGCGGATAAAACCTCCTGCACAATCGCGAATGGAAGCCGGGACTCTCTAAATTGTAGTCCGAAAATCTGATCATTCAGCCGAAGATCCGGATGAAGACACACCCAGTATTTCACATACTACATGATTTTTCCATGCCATAGAACGCCGCATAGGCCGAAGCAAATGAAGTCGGATGTAGGTAAATTAACGATATTTGTGATGAATCACCCACAGAATTTTGTGTGTGACACGAAGACACTTCAGGTTTTGTTTTCAGATCATTCTTACCGAACTACGGCTATGACTGGCACCAAGACAGAGACGGCTCTCATCTGAGAACACAACATATTTCCACTCTTCCCTCCAAGGAGCTCGAACTTGACACCACTGAAGTAGTCGGTGGCAGTGATTCGGAGTTTGTGGGGTGAACGCTACAGGATGTTTGGACTGGAACGGCTCAAGTAATCGATTTGTTAGAGTTCGCTGTGTCACTCTGGTGCCAACTGAAGCTCTAATGGTTGCTGAAAATGCAATACGACCCATCACAGCCATCCGGCGAATACTGCAATCTTCCCTCTACGCAGTGGCCCGTGTGCGGCCAGACACCGGTGTTCTTGAGACAGTGCCTTCCCGTGACCCTTGCTGCCAACACCCATACATTGTGGATACATCTCTGCCGAGTCTTCCTGCAATATCACGGGAAGAACATCCACCTTCTCGTAGCCCTGATACACAGCCTCGTTCAAACTCAGTAAGCTGCTTAGTCTCCTTGAAGGCAGGTTTGATTCACAACTACCTAACAACTTCAACACCGAACCGATGACTAACATCATGAAGTGTACAACGCGTAACTTATTTTTTTAAAAAACTTGCTTTGTGAGGTCATAGTGGCTCTGCCAGCACCACTCTTCGTCGACTAGTACGCAAAATCTGAATACGCGTCATCTTTCAGATGTGCAATCACGCTCCCGAATTTCGTTTATCTTGGTGATGGGATTTCATTTTCCGCCGGTGTACATAGACATAAGTGATACGTGTCAAATATATCCCATGCACACCTTGTAGCATTTGTCAACAATGTATCGGCTCATGAATGTCTGTCCAAAATGCTCGAATACTTTTAAAAAACTAAATTGCAGATACACTACTCTACGTACATGACGATCCACTTGAAATCGGAGATCATTCATTTTCTTCTTGAATGTGAAACCTCCAAAGTGGTAGTTAAAGTTTCAGTGTATTAATTAAAACAGCTCCTCTGTTGGTCCCACAATGCCAAAATCCGTCTCAGCCCTCACGTTACAATTGAAGTCCTTGAAGGAACCAGGAATCGAATCCGAAGTCTCTGGGTAAGGGACAGACATGTTACCTCCTATATCACGAGGCTTTTTATACTTTGTAGACAGCAAAACGAAAATTAGAAGTTAGTCAACGCGAGGGAAGAAAGTCATTAGAGGTAAAGATTATTTAAATTCCCTTTCTTTATTAGTTAACAGTGAAATTGTTTTTACCTGGTGTCAACAACCTTGAGATTATATCACATACGATGTAACAGTTAAATCGTACACACTCTAGGGCTTGGAATATGCAGTGTTCACTTATGCTTTTTATTACCTTTACTTTTTGGCTTAGATCGCGTCCTATGTACCTTATATACAGTCGCCAACACAATGTGGAACACCTTTACAAGAAAATTCATCATCATCATCTGTTTACCCTCCAGGTTCGGTTTTTCCCTCGGACTCAGCGAGGGATCACACCTCTACCGCATCGAGGGCAATGTCCTGGAGCTTCAGACTCTTGGTCGGGGGATACAACTGGGGAGAATGACCAGTACCTCGCCCAGGCGGCCTCACCTGCTATGCTGAACAGGGGCCTTGCGGGGGATGGGGAAGTTTGGAAAGGATAGACAAGGAAGAGGGAAGGAAGCGGCCGTGGCCTTAAGTTAGGTACCATTCCGGCATTTGCCTGGAGGAGAAGTGGAAAACCACGGAAAACCACTTCTAGGATGGCTGAGGTGGGAATCGAACCCACCTCTACTCAGTTGACCTCCCGAGGCTGAGTGGACCCCGTTCCAGCCCTCATACCACTTTTCAAATTTCGTGGCAGAGCCGGGAATCGAACCCGGACCTCCGGGGGTGGCAGCTAATCACGCTAACCACTACACCACAGAGGCGGACTACAAGAAAATTACGAATTAAATTACTCCGAGCCCCACTATGAACGAACAACTTTTCCTCGTAGTTTCCATCGCAATAAAAACTGTTCCAGTGTAAATTTCATTCACTCATTCATTCACCATGCATTGTTTACTAATGATGAAATGAAATAGCGTATGGCTTTTAGTGCCGGGAGTGTCCGAGGACAAGTTCGGCTCGCCAGGTGCAGGTCTTTCGATTGGTGCCGGGAGTGTCCGAGGACAAGTTCGGCTCGCCAGGTGCAGGTCTTTCGATTAGTGCCGGGAGTGTCCGAGGACAAGTTCGGCTCGCCAGATGCAGGTCTTTCGATTTGATTCCCGTAGGCGACCTGCGCGTCGTGATGAGGATGAAATGATGATGATTCACCCAGCCCCAGTGCCAGCGAAATTAACCAATTATGGTTAACATTTCTGACCCTGCCTGGAATCGACCCCGGGACCCCTGTGACCGAAGGCCAGTACGCTAACCATTTAACCATAGAGCCGGACTGCCAATGACGATACATATCAACACGTTTAAAATTATCAATATTATTTACTTTGCCTATGGCAATGAAATGTGACACTTTCATGACGACAAGCCTTCAAGCAATATCAAATTTACTAGGAATACTCCTTATAAAGACAACAATTAAACTTAGTCACTGATATATGTCCCTTTTATCGTTCCCTCAATTCTGATAATCGCACTTTCCAAGGAGGCTATTGCACAATCTCCTGCATCTCGGTGTCCGGACATTCCGTACCACTTGATGTTTGAGGATTTTTCGTAGCACCTAGGTCGTCATCTACCTGCGAATGATTTTCCTGCAATCCCCAGATATTTACGCCAGGACAGTCCGTACCACATGATATCAAATTGGAATTCCATTTCCGCGCCAGCGGGCTTAATGAGCCTGACAGACACACTGTAGAAATCAGGAACAAAAATAATTCATAAGTTCATAACTTTTGCCGAAGAAAACTTCTACATTATTTTAATCATTGCCCTTTAAATTTACGTTTACGTAAATATTATCATAAGCTGTAAGGTGCTAGCCGATAAATGTGCAACCCAATACACTCTTGCTCTTGAAGCATTTCGTCACAATGGGAATAAACCCTGAAACAAAGCAATACAATAGAAATATACTCGTGCATGGTGTTCGGGCACTATGTGCCTGACGAGCATATTACTATTATTGTGAATAATTATATTGTACTGCAGTATTTTATTATCAAGTAAGTAAAATGAGAGATGGTGATGAACTGACCCACATGGTCTTGAAGGTCACGTGGAAACTGGAAACTACTGAAAGGTGGAAGTAGCTAGGTTCCCGCGGATGACGAATACGAGATAAGAATTAACCCGTTTGCCAATCAGATCAGTTTAACACCAGTAGTAGTCACATCGTGCGGAGGCTTCTGCGCCTTTAGTGGACAATGTAGGCCTATGTGCAAACGAATACATTCATAGGATATCGTTTTTACTTCTCAATACTTCCCACTCTTTCAAGTGGTACGGAATGTCCTCTCCTAAATATTTCAAAGTCATTAGCTGACACTTCGCAGGCCAACTGGTATGAAATGTCCGGTGGTACGAAATGTTCTAGAACCCTATATCTCTTGTGCTCCTCGGAGAGGCATGCTGCACCAAAAAAGTTCAACCCAGTTACTGTAAATTCTAGATAATATAGGGCCAATGTATGGGAAACCACTCACGATTTCCTTTCCCGGGAACGTTTCCAAGTATGATAAGTTTCTGTGAAATGTCTTTCACACGTCGCATAGGTGCAGTGTGACCACAACCCTTTGCTCACACATCGATGGTAATCTGATTTTGAGCATGA
Organism: Anabrus simplex; assembly: GCF_040414725.1. NCBI lineage: Eukaryota > Metazoa > Arthropoda > Insecta > Orthoptera > Tettigoniidae > Anabrus > Anabrus simplex. The sequence continues at coordinate 109,159,516 of NC_090266.1, read as the reverse complement.
GATATCCAGTAATTGAGTTATTGGTGTAAAATGCTGTCCAAAGTATGCGTAACATTCTTCGCCAGCACCACACTTCACGAGGAATTTCATAGGGAATGTACCACCTGGTTGACAGCCCTAAATGTAGTTGGTTGGTCAGTCGGTCGGTCAGTCAGTCAGTCAGTCAGTCAGTCAGTCAGTCAGTCAGTCAGTCAGTCAGTCAGTCAGTCAGTCAGTCGGTCGGTCGGTCGGTCGTTCGGTCGGTCGGTTGGTTGGTTGGTTGGTTGGTTGGTTGGTTGGTTGGTTGGTTGGTTGGTTGGTTGGTTGGTTGGTTGGTTGGTTGGTTGGTTGGTTGGTTGGTTGGTTGGTTGGTTGGTTGGTTGGTTGGTTGGTTGGTTGGTTGGTTGGTTGGTTGGTTGGTTGGTTGGTTGGTTGGTTGGTTGGTTGGTTGGTTGGTTGGTTGGTTGGTTGGTTGGTTGGTTGGTTGGTTGGTTGGTTGGTTGGTTGGTTGGTCGGTCGGTCGGTCGGTCGGAGTCAAATTTCTTCTGGTATGTAGCACGAAGAGATCAAGACTCAGCTCCATAGAGAAACCCTGTAAACGCCAGATTGTATACTAATATCATCTTCAGTGACGAGGTAGAGTAATCCTTTCTCAATAAGGACAAATTCATCAGAGCATTTTTGGCATAGCCTTTCTCCTCAGGAATTCTGAATTCGAAGCGACTGAACCAAGGTACAGCATTTCTGGGACTTTTCTGATTCCTTGAAGAAATCTGTAGTGGTTAATTTCTTGCCTCTACCAACAATCATTTTATTAGCCTTTTTTTTTCAACTCACGTTTTTGACACGAGTAACAAGCTCTAGTCATTTCCATATCATTAGTGGCGAAGAGTGCTGTGTCGCCTGAACATCTTCTTACCACCAACAGGAAATCCGTCATTCCGTCCCTCAAGTGCAGCTGTCATGATGTACTCGCTATGGATATTAAAAGCACCGGGGACAGTATAAAACTTTGACGCACACCTTTCCGAATCTCGAAATTCCCATACAGGTTGCCGTTGTTCTGACCATAGGTGAAGTGGTTTCATACAAATTCGACAAACTTTACCATATCGGTCCTTAATTGACTCCTAATAATAATAAGGTACAACGGGTGATTGTTTAGTCCGCCCTGTCAATATATTATTAATATTTGGATGATTTATGCGAACATGCTTCGGGACCCTTCCTAAGATCAGTGAAAGGATTCTCCCTAAAAACTAAAATACGAAATGAAGAGATAAGACAGCAATTAAATATATTCTCAGTGAATGAAAGAATGTTCCAAAACAGGATAAATTGGAAAAACCAGGTTCTGAGGATGGATAATAACAGAATCCCAAAACTTGCTCTGAAATACCATGCTACGGGGAGAAAAGATATTGGTCGTCCTATGAAGAGTTGGAATGAAATCTAAGATCGGAACAGGCTATTAGCCTAATCCACGAAGAGGAAGTAAGTAAGTAAAAAATATTAGCATAGTCTGGCTCCTTGACTGAATGGGCGTCGTGCCCTTCGGTTCAGAGATTCCCGCGTTCGATTCCCGGCCGTGTGGGTGATTTTAGCCGCGTCTGGTTAATTCCTGTAACTCGAGGACTGAATAGTTGCGTTTATGTCGACCATCCTCGTCATATAGACACAGCACGTCACACAACAGACCATCAAAGAAACATAACTTAGTCTTGCCGACAAGATGGCCATCGGCCGTAAAACAGGGCCAAGTCTACAACTACCCGCGAGCCCAACACGGTAAGGGAAAAAGAGAAGGGAGAATAAACAAGTGCATCGTCCAGCTCCTTGACTGAATGATCATAGCAGTGGCCCTCGGTTCACAGGGTCCCGGTTGCGATTCCCTGTTATTCAGTAATTCATCTAGCTTGGGGACCAGATTTTGCGCTTTACGCTTCTTCATTTACACACAACACACCATGCTGACAACCTCCACAGGAACACGTAATAGTACAGTACAACACATCCTTCAACATGGAGTTGACGTCAGGGAGAGCATTCAGCCATAAAACTAATCCAACAATATATATGTCACAGATCGCACCTGCATGGAAAAGTGACAGAGGTAAAAGATCATGTAAATTATCCTTAACAATTTTTTAGTTTTTTAGGCATCGAAATTTGTTTTTTTATTATTAATTGCTAATTCTTAAATGTTTCAAAATTGGAGAAATAATTTGTCTATATTTGTATGCCTAGACTATAGTTGAGAGAAATTTCGTACCAGAAGGATGGAACTGTGGGTTACTTACCCAGAGGTCCACCTCTATACGTAGTCCAGCCATGTTTTATACCTTATCTATCAAAAGTAACCTAGATATCTTCCCATCGTATCCTTCCTTCTGTCCTATTTCTCATATAACTTATTTTTCCTTTTGATTCTTTCCCGTCTCTACTCTTGTATTTAAATGAAATTTCCTTTGTTTATATAAATATGTGAGGGGCTGCCTGGCCGAGGCGGTAAAGGCGTGCTCGGTTCGCCCGGAAAGACGTGGGTTCGAATGCCCGTCAGGAAGTCTTAAAATTTAAGAAACGAGATTTCCACTTCCGGAGGTGCACATGGCCCTGAGGTTCGCTCAGCCTACACCAAAAATGAGTACCAGGTTAATTCCTGCGGACAAAGGCGGCCGGGCGTAGAGCTTCCCACTCTATCCCATCAAGTGCCGAGGTTACGGATAGTGGAAGCCTTTACCTTCCACCCCTCCAAGGGCCTTCATAGCCTGTACGGAGATGACTTTGCCTTTTTCTAATATAAATATGTAAAAAATGTAGAGTTTATATTAAGTATATTCGTGTCCTTGGTAAATGTTTGTATATTTTTCACTTTACATTAATAACTATTGTACCCATTCCGGATCTTTGTAATTCGATGTTATACTGTTGAGGATCCTAAATAAATAAATAAATAAATAAATAAATAAATAAATAAATAAATAAACTTATGGGATTGAGTAACCCCGATCGTTTGCTGGATGTCAGTAGCAGTTTCTAGGCTGGACATAAGACGATGCAAATGTGAAAAGACCTCTAACTTCTTGCAGCACTCTGTAGTTATCCTTCCTGTAGAGATGTCTTGGTGATTAATGGTAGATGTTAACTGTGCTCTGGCAACAAGGAGGGGACGTGCTAGCCGTCATTAGCCGCCCGGGAAGTGATGTAACACACGCTTGCGTGCCACTCCATTCCCTCCGGGAGTACTTTCTTACAGTCATATTGCTAATAATGGAATATGACGCTCTTGCCCGCTAAATTGGGTTTTAATGAAGGCCTCAGAGCAAGTCATTCATGACAAGAATCTCAACTCAGGATAGTAATAAATTGTTACTATTGTTCCCGTGTTCCCGTATATCCTGCTGGCATTTAATTTCCAAACCATAGGCTTCAGGAAATTTTTTTTTTCAATTCATATACGAATAATAACAACAAACTGTAATGACCAATAGGTTTGTAGGAATATCGTTGTCGGCTTACGAATAGAGAAATAAGAGGTATGGTGTGCTGGGTAATGGGTACACCGTCGTTGCGCCTCGAAATTCCGTTATGTGGCAATGTTGAGGGGATAAATACTGACCCGCAGCGCATATCTCACTTAGAACGGAAATTCGGTCTCGTACAAACTCAGACCGAAAGCACAGTGTTTGTACTCTGCGCCACGGCAGCTGCCACAGCCGAACGTACGTCGCACGCGGCCGCCCTGCTTTAAGCGTGTATACAATCTTAAGTGAAATGTTACCTTATAAAATATGCTGGAAGTGTCGTCTTTCCTGGGTTATGCATGCATTGTATCTCGTAACCAGTGGCGGCTGGTGCAGAAAATCAGTTGTGTGCTGTAACCCGTCCCCCCCCCCCGTCCAAAAAATAAAAATATTCAGAAACATACCGATACAAGTTTTCAAGAGGCTCCCCACTGAGTTTTCCACACTGAACAAACACGCAAACAACCCCAACACATATACAAATTCCTCATAATAAAACTTTATAATTAAACGCACAATAATAACTGCAATGGCAAAATATTCACGAACTCAAAACACTTGGTGTGAGCGCGCAAAAACAGATCTTCCCAATATTACCAAAATCATTCAAATAAAACCAGGAACGTCGTTATGCAAAATTACATGTTATGTTTTTATTGTGTCATTTATTGTTTTTATTGTGTCATTTATAAACTAGACATTTTTATTAAAGAAAATCACAATATCATGTCCTTATTTTGACAACATAAAATGTACAAATTTTATAGTTCGTCGATTAACAAAGGTGGGTATGGAATAGGCAAGTTGGGAGTATTCTATCCTCTTTGGTATTAAAAGACTTGGCGGGAAGAGCTCTACATTATTTTGTTTTCCCGTTTGCTTTGAGCGATCCCCTCTTAAATACTACCGCTGAGTCAAGAGGGTGCCACCTGCCACGTGGTAATGCAAGTGTGACTAGTGTTGACTCTCTGTGGTCGAACGAAGAATCGCAGTGAAGTGATGTCTTGCCGGTCTTGGCTGTTGTTTCCACAGCCTATCGGAAAAGTTGGCCACGCATGCGCAAAAAGGCAGAGTTCCTGCTTTCTGGCAAAAAGCTTAGACACTCTCGCTGAGCTGTGATCGCACAGCCACCGGGCGTGGAGCACACGACCAGTTACCTGATTGTGAGACGAGTTGAATAATTTCCTATTCTTTGGCTGACGTCTTTTTCAATGAACTGTATTTGATTGCAGATAATATTTCTAAAGTCATTTATTTTGAAACAGGCATTGTGCTGTAGCACTTCAGCACATAAGGTAGGGCCGCCCCTGCTCGTAACCACATTCTGGCTGACTCGAGTGAGTTCTGCCTTTGTAACGTTTCTGATTTCATTCGTAGTGCTTTCTTTCAGTTCCTTCAATGTGCGAGGATTTGGTCGATGCACTTTTCCTTACAATTTACCCCACAAGTAAAAACCACACACTGTTAGATCTGCAGAATGAGGGGGAAATAGACCAGCACTGATCACTCTGTCTGCAAACACTTGTGAGACTGCACGAAGGGGCTGAATCTTGTTTCATCCACCCAAGCGATTTTTCTTCTCTCGTTAATTGACGGAAGAACGGCGTTAAAATGTCATGTTGGTACCTCTCTGCATTTAATGTCGTCTCGAAAAACATAGGCCCGATAATTGTCTTGCACTAACACCACACCAAACACCAATCTTCCTATCATAATGTGGGACTTCATAAACACCATTAGGATTTTCTGCACACCAACAACGGACTCTGCTATGGAGGGTAAGAGAAGTAGAGGTAGACCAAGACGACGATGGTTAGACTCGGTTTCTAACGATTTAAAGATAAGAGGTATAGAACTAAATGAGGCCACAACACTAGTTGCAAATAGAGGATTGTGGAGACGTTTAGTAAATTCACAGAGGCTTGCAGACTGAACGATGAAAGGCATAACAGTCTATAATGATAATGTATGTATGTATGTATGTATGTATGTATGTATGTATGTATGTATGTATGTATGTATGTATGTACAACGAGACTTATGACGAAGATGAAATCAGAACTTTTACATACGAAAATACGGTGATGCAATGATAACTGTCTCACCATGTTAACAGCTGAGTTCAGACTGGTGACTCATGCTTGCCAGGTCGAACATGAGCAGGTTGTTTGCAAGGTCAAGAACTGTGCGCGCGCCTCCCATACTACAGCTGCCGAAGCCGAAGTACAAACACCGTGCTTTCGGTCTGGGTTTATATGAGAGACCCTGTAGTTCAAGCAATACTGACCTTCCTGGTCAGAGTTCTAAGCTGAAATGTTATCACATAGCGGTATTTCTAGCTGCAACGTCGATATAAAGAAGAATAAAGGTCAAAGAGAGAAACATGACGAAAATCGTTGTCAATTCTGTGGAGATTCTTTTTTTTTGTTTGTAATATCTGAAGCCATCTCTTCTCAGTTTCGACTCAGTTTATTCATAACTGTTAGGTTCTTTGGTCTCCCGAAACTAATTTTGAGTAATACATTCATAAACCACCTGAAAAAGAAAACATATGGTAATAGTATTACACTTGAAAGAGAAACAACTTGATTAACATGAAAATAAAATAGAAAAACATTAAATGGGGGAATCCATTGCATCGCAGATAAACGTGTAAGTTGAAATATAAACAATCTATCAAATCACACGCAAATATTTAGAAATGTACAAATACTGTATTTATGTTTATGAATGTGATCCTGTGGCCCTGGCAGAACTGCCAAAGCTGCACCCCGGAAGATTAAACTTCCTGGTTTGTTTTTCTACACAGATCTAGCAATTTTATAATTTTGTAAGTACGGTATGTCAAATATGAAATTACGTATTGTTGAAAAATATTACTTTAATGAATGGATGAAAAATACTGAACACAAGAAATAAAATGCACCACTGCAGTTAATAAATCATAAATTGCTCATATTTTCTTAAAACTTGTAAGTAAAACAAAATCTTTATCTTAATATTAGTGACAGCTACTGAATATTGTTTTTTTTCTGTGATGTATATTAAAGAAGAGGTTGCATTTGCCTTACAGTACGTACAGTATATAAATTATTTAGGGGCCGATGACCTTCGATGTTAGGCCCCTTAAAACAACAAGCACCATCATCAGTATATAAATTATTAATTATAAATAAAAGAGAAACGGGTTGTGATTGAGCGTTGAGAACATACGAGGTGAATGCACATCATGTAAACATCAAATTATATCCTCTAATCTACAAATAGTTACAAATTCAAGATACTGAAAGACTAACATTTGGTTGGAATTCCTAGGAATTGTATTTCAATAATAAAGTTACTTTCCATTCCTTAGCATTGAGTGAAGCAAATACATTGATTATGTCATTGAACTCTAGTTGTGATAGTTTGTCACATTCCATCGCCCAGATAGCTAAATTTGATATTCTGCTTTCACCCATACTCGATCTTAACTAACAACTCTCGTACTATATTTTATCAGTCACAGAAAGGTTATTCTTCAATTTTTTTATGTACACAGCAGATTACACCAATCAAACACTTTAACCTTGCTTCTTTCTTCATTTCATGTTCATTTATTGCACGCCTTCTGCGCCTGCTCCCTTAGCACGGGAAGAGGGGGCAATCTAACCAACCCCTCGGTACGGGCACATCTATTGAGGGTATTTATTTGGTTTTTGTCCCCATCAACCATACAGCCAGAAAACCACTAAAAATTTACAAATCACACAAAAATGTTTATATACACATGACAGGCACAGGCAAGAAATGACGGAAATAGTAGGTAAACAGAAAATATCACCTGAAACAGCCTCTTTCAGATCACAAACTCCCTGGATGTTCCGATATTCACAATTAATGATTTGCATTATTTTTTTAACATGACTACAATCAGCGCAAATGTCTGATAAAATAAGTGAGGTAAAAAAAGACACAAATTATATACGGTATACAAAACTATTTTTGAGAAATTGGGCTAAAATCGCATATACTCCCTGGTTGCCAGGAGTAAGAAGAACTGACACGCTGATTGGAGACAGTCTGCTATTGAGAGTATGGAGGGAGACTGACTCGCTTAAGTGTTTTTATTTTTACAATTTGCTTTTTGTCGCACGGACACAGATAGGACTTATCGCGACGATGAGATAGGAAAGGGCATGGATCGAGAAGGAAGGTTTTTTTCGTTTTCTTAACAAGTTGCTTTACGTCTCACCGACACAGATAGGCCATATCTTGAAAATCAACACAATTTTCATTTTCTGTATCTGGGTAGTGAATATAAAGCAAAAATAGAAAGAACTCCGTACAATTGTAAAATAATTAAATAAAGAATGGATTGCACCGCGAAGATGAACAACTTCTTTCTTTAATTTGCTGTATGTGTCAAAAGAAAATAAGAGAAAATAAAGCAAGCACTAATTTGACCAATCAACGTTAAGATGCATGCTTGTCCTAGAATTTATAACACTATATAACACCAGGACAGAAACAAAAATTTAATAATTTGTAGAACGAGTAATTTACGCTATCAGGTTTAAGTACAATATTTCACGTAGTTATAGACAAAATATTTGAATCATAAGTTGAAGAAAGGGCATATCTAATAAGCATTGGAAAATACGTTGTTGCTTAATTTTTCTTTAATCATTTGCTGAGAGGTAGGTCTACACACAACAGAACGGACAAGCGTGCCACTCGAATGTGCTTACTTTGCCTGCTAAAGTTCTTGAAAGAGGCAGAAAGGGCATACCTTACATAGTTGTTCTCTTTCTTCAAAGTAGGGAATGTTATCATTATGGCAGACCTGAATGTTTGCATCAGAAGTTGGTATGAGACTTTTTCCCCGCTCTTGTTTTATTGATACAATGTGAGGTAATGAAGGAGAGGAACAGCGTGGTAAAAGGAAAAACAATGCGGAGAGTTACAGAAGAAATATAATCAAGAAGGCAAGATTTACAGGAGAAGAATATATGTATTGGTTGGAACGGAAATAATGTAGCAGCAAGAAAAACAGGAGATGATTGCAGGTAAGTTGAAGCCATAACCGAAAAACATCAAAGATCTGCAGAAAATTGCACAAATATCCCTGCAGGATACAGCGGGTGTGCAATATTCTGTTAAACTGGTCAATCAATCAATCAATCAATCAATCAATCAATCAATCAATCAATCAATCAATCAATCAATCAATCAATCAATCAATCAATCAATCAATCAATCAGTCAGTCAACGAGCTCGATAGCTGCAGTCGCTTAAGTGCAGTCAGTATCGAGTATTCGGGAGATAGTGGGTTCGAAACCCACTGTCGACAGCCGTGAAGATGGTTTTCCGTAGTTTCCCATTTTCACACCAGGCAAATGCTGGGGCTGTACCTTAATTAAGGCTATGGTCGCTTCCTTCCCACTCCTAGCCCTTTCCTGTCCCATCGTCGCCATAAGATCTGTCTGTGTCGGTGCGACGTAAAACCACCTGTAAAAAATCAACCAATCAATCAATCATTAATTATCTGCATTTAGAGCAGTCCATCAGGTGGCAGATTGATCCCTTATCTGTTGTTTACCTGGTCGTTTCTTAAATAATTGCAAAAAATTTGGAAATTCATTGAACATTTCTCTTGGTAAATTATTTCAATCCATTAACTCCTCTTCCTATATAAGAATATTTGCCCCCGATTTGTCCACTT